>NW_024608414.1:40000-45000 GCF_018296145.1 Oncorhynchus tshawytscha
GGGAGACTCCGGCAGCGCTGGAGAGGAGGAAGGCTCTGGCAGCGCTAAACAGGCGGGAGACTCCGACAGCGCTGGAGAGGAGAAAGGCTCTGGCAGCGCTGAACAGGCGAGGCGCACTGAAGGCCTTGTGCGTGGTGCTGGCACTGGTGCTACTGGGCCGAGGACACGTACAGGAAGCCTGGTGCGGGGAGCTGCTACCGGAGGACTGGTGTGTGAAGGTGGCACAGGATGGACCGGACCGTGAAGGTGTACTGGAGAGCCTGAGAGCAGGACTGGCACAGGACGTGCAAGGCTAGGTAGGTACACAGGAGGCCTAGTGCGTGAGGCTGGCACACTCTTCACCAGCCGACTAACACGCACCTCAGGACGAGTATGGAGCGCTGACCCAGGTGCCATCAAATCCCCGACACGCTCCGTCGGGCGAATATCGTATCTAAAGCACCAAAGTAGTAACTCCCTCATAACTCTCTCCTCCACTTTCCCCATTAACTCCTTCACAGTCTCTGCTTCACTCACCTCCAACACCGGCTCTGGTTCCTGTCTCCTCCTTGGCTCCTCACGATTAACAGGGGAGTTGGCTCAGGTCTGAACCCTGACTCTGCCACACTCTCCCTGAGCCCCCCCCAATACATTTTGGGGCTGACTCTCGGGCTTCCATCCGCGTCGCCGTGCTGCTTCTTCATACCAGCGCCTCTCCGCTTTCGCCGCCTCCAGTTCTTCTTTGGGGCGGCGATATTCTCCAGCCTGTACCCAGGGTCCTTTACCATCCAATAACTCCTCCCACGTCCAGAAGTCCTGTGATCACTGCTCCTCACGATAAACAGGGGGAGTTGGCTCAGGTTTGAACCCTGAATCTGCCACACTCTCCCTGAGCCCCCCCAAGACATTTTTGGGGCTGACTCTCGGGCTTCCTTCTGCGCCGCCGTGCTTGTCTCTTCGACTCCATTCTCCAATAGCCCTCTTCGCACTGCTCCAGCGAATCCCAGGCGGGCTCCGGCACTCTCTCTGGGTCGACCGCCCACCTGTCTATTTCCTCCCAAGTCGTATACTCTATACTCTTGCTGTCCATAACGTCCTCCCATGTCCATTCCTCTTTTCGCTGCTGTTGCTGTCGCTGCCTGTCACCACGCTGCTTGGTCCAGTTGTGGTGGGTGATTCTGTTACGGTTTTCTTCCGTCGAAGGAGAGTCGGACCAAAATGCAGCGTGGTTAAATCTAGACATCTTTAACGACGATGAATACGAACAATACAAAACAACAAACGGAATGTGAAAACCTATACAGCCTGTCTAGTGACAACTAACACAGAGACAGGAACAATCACCCACAAACACACAGTGAAACCCTGGCTACCTAAATATGGTTCCCAATCAGACACAACGATAATCACCTGACTCTGATTGAGAACCGACTCAGGCAGCCATAGACTTTCCTAGACAACCCTACTCAGCCACAATCCCAATACCTACTAAAACCCCAATACAAAAACACACCACAAAATAAACCCATGTCACACCCTGGCCTGACCAATTAAAAAAGAAAAAAGAAAACACAAAATACTAAGACCAAGGCGTGACAAATACTGGTGGTATCTAGTCTATACTGGTGATATCTAGTCTATACTGGTGATATCTAGTCTATACTGGTGGTATCTAGTCTAATACTGGTGGTATCTAGTGTAATACTGGTGGTATCTAGTGTAATACTGGTGGTATCTAGTCTATACTGGTGGTATCTAGTGTAATACTGGTGGTATCTAGTGTAATACTGGTGGTATCTAGTGTAATACTGGTGGTATCTAGTCTAATACTGGTGGTATCTAGTGTAATACTGGTGGTATCTAGTGTAATACTGGTGGTATCTAGTCTATACTGGTGGTATCTAGTCTAATACTGGTGGTATCTAGTCTATACTGGTGGTATCTAGTCTAATACTGGTGGTATCTAGTCTATACTGGTGGTATCTAGTCTAATACTGGTGGTATCTAGTCTATACTGGTGGTATCTAGTCTAATACTGGTGGTATCTAGTCTAATACTGGTGGTATCTAGTGTATTACTGGTGGTATCTAGTCTAATACTGGTGGTATCTAGTCTATGCTGGTGGTATCTAGTGTATTACTGGTGGTATCTAGTGTATTACTGGTGGTATCTAGTGTATTACTGGTGGTATCTAGTGTATTACTGGTGGTATCTAGTCTATACTGGTGGTATCTAGTCTAATACTGGTGGTATCTAGTGTATTACTGGTGGTATCTAGTCTAATACTGGTGGTATCTAGTGTATTACTGGTGGTATTTAGTCTATACTGGTGGTATCTAGTGTATTACTGGTGGTATCTAGTGTATTACTGGTGGTATCTAGTCTATACTGGTGGTATCTAGTCTAATACTGGTGGTATCTAGTCTATACTGGTGGTATCTAGTCTATACTGGTGGTATCTAGTCTATACTGGTGGTATCTAGTCTATACTGGTGGTATCTAGTCTAATACTGGTGGTATCTAGTCTATACTGGTGGTATCTAGTGTATTACTGGTGGTATCTAGTCTAATACTGGTGGTATCTAGTCTAATACTGGTGGTATCTAGTGTAATACTGGTGGTATCTAGTCTATACTGGTGGTATCTAGTCTATACTGGTGGTATCTAGTGTATTACTGGTGGTATCTAGTCTATACTGGTGGTATCTAGTCTATACTGGTGGTATCTAGTCTATACTGGTGGTATCTAGTCTAATACTGGTGGTATCTAGTCTATACTGGTGGTATCTAGTCTAATACTGGTGGTATCTAGTGTATTACTGGTGGTATCTAGTGTAATACTGGTGGTATCTAGTCTATACTGGTGGTATCTAGTCTAATACTGGTGGTATCTAGTCTAATACTGGTGGTATCTAGTCTATACTGGTGGTATCTAGTCTAATACTGGTGGTATCTAGTCTTGTGATTTGTTAGTTAATTGATTGATTCATGTCGCTGATAGGTCAGCGAGACCACATACTGATGAAATGGAAACCAATACCCCAGGCATATTCTAGTCACACAAACACACAACAAGAACACACACACAAAGAACACACAAAGAACACACACACACACACACACACACTCCCACAGAACACACTCCCACAGAGCTGTCCCCCTGACCCTCTAAACAAACCGATCAATATCCTAGAGAGAGTAATTAGCACCCAGCAGTTCACCACACCAACGTGTGTTTGTGTATGCTGTGTGTGTGTATGTGTGCACGTGTGTTTGTGTATGCTGTGTGTGTGTATGTGTGCACGTGTGTTTGTGTATGCTGTGTGTGTATGTGTGTGTGTGACCTGCAGGATAAATACAATTATTGAATGTACCACCTAGAACCAACAGACTAAGTGGATTTCGACTCGTTACCATATTCTCACATTTTACGGGACGTGCAAATTCATGCTCTCTCCATCTCTCCACACATTTGACTGTAACCACACAACTCCCAGGTAGTGAGATGTCGGACAGACAGCAGACTGTTACCCTGACATCTCTCACTTTGCGACTAAGAGGCGCATATCCTTCATTCTAGCACGGCATTCTTTTTTCTAGTTTAGAGACAGTGGTCTGGAGACAGTGGTCTGGAGACAGTGGTCTAGAGACAGTGGTCTAGAGACAGTGGTCTGGAGACAGTGGTCTGGAGACAGTGGTCTGGAGACAGTGGTCTAGAGACAGTGGTCTGGAGACAGTGGTCTGGAGACAGTGGTCTAGAGACAGTGGTCTAGAGACAGTGGTCTAGAGACAGTGGTCTGGAGACAGTGGTCTGGAGACAGTGGTCTAGAGACAGTGGTCTAGAGACAGTGGTCTAGAGACAGTGGTCTGGAGACAGTGGTCTGGATACAGCGGTCTGGAGACAGTGGTCTGGAGACAGTGGTCTAGAGACAGTGGTCTAGAGACAGTGGTTTAGAGACAGTGGTCTGGAGACAGTGGTCTGGAGACAGCGGTCTGGAGACAGCGGTCTAGAGACAGTGGTCTAGAGACAATGGTTTAGAGACAGTGGTCTAGAGACAGTGGTCTGGAGACAGTGGTCTAGAGACAGTGGTCTAGAGACAGTTTAGAGACAGTGGTCTAGAGACAGTGGTCTAGAGACAGTGGTTTAGAGACAGTGGTCTGGAGACAGTGGTCTGGAGACAGCGGTCTGGCGACAGTGGTCTAGAGACAGTGGTCTAGAGACAATGGTTTAGAGACAGTGGTCTAGAGACAGTGGTCTAGAGACAGTGGTCTAGAGACAGTGGTCTGGAGACAGTGGTCTGGAGACAGTTTAGAGACAGTGGTCTAGAGACAGTGGTCTAGAGACAATGGTTTAGAGACAGTGGTCTAGAGACAGTGGTCTGGAGACAGTGGTCTGGAGACAGTGGTCTAGAGACAGTGGTCTAGAGACAGTGGTCTAGAGACAGTGGTTTAGAGACAGTGGTCTGGAGACAGTGGTCTGGATACAGCGGTCTGGAGACAGTGGTTTAGAGACAGTGGTCTAGAGACAATGGTTTAGAGACAGTGGTCTAGAGACAGTGGTCTGGAGACAGTGGTCTGGAGACAGTGGTCTAGAGACAGTGGTCTAGAGACAGTGGTCTAGAGACAGTGGTTTAGAGACAGTGGTCTGGAGACAGTGGTCTGGATACAGCGGTCTGGAGACAGTGGTTTAGAGACAGTGGTCTAGAGACAATGGTTTAGAGACAGTGGTCTAGAGACAGTGGTTTAGAGACAGTGGTCTAGAGACAGTGGTCTAGAGACAGTGGTCTGGAGACAGTGGTCTAGAGACAGTGGTCTAGAGACAGTGGTTTAGAGACAGTGGTCTGGAGACAGTGGTCTGGAGACAGCGGTCTGGAGACAGTGGTCTAGAGACAGTGGTCTAGAGACAATGGTTTAGAGACAGTGGTCTAGAGACAGTGGTCTAGAGACAATGGTTTAGAGACAGTGGTCTAGAGACAGTGGTTTAGAGACAGTGGTCTAGAGACAGTGGTCTAGAGACAGTGG
>NW_024608414.1:50000-61734 GCF_018296145.1 Oncorhynchus tshawytscha
CTAAATGTATTTAAGTATTCATGTTTCTTAGCTCTCATCAAGGCAAAGGGTTTCTACTTTGAAGAATCTCAAATATAAAATATATACTTTGATTTGTTTAATTTTAACACTTTTTTTTGTTACTAAATGATTCCATATCTGTTATTTCATAGTTTTGATGTGTTCAGTATTATTCTACAATGTGGAAAATAGTACAAATAAAGAAAAAACCCTTTTTTGACTGCACTGTAAATGTTTCTCTCTCTGTCTTTCTCTGTCCTTCTCGATGTCTTCTAAGTGTTATCTAGTTCTCTGGGGGGCCCTTAGATATCACAGCTCTTAGAGTCCGTGCAATGTGAGACTGTATTTCATAACATCATGTCAAAAAACGAATGAAATTGACACAATTAAATTATTGTTTACTTTCCCATTCCCTCTCTTCCTTCCCTCTCTTAACTCTCTCCCCCCTCCTTAACTCTCTCTCTCCTCCCCTCCCTATCTCTCCCCCCTCCTTAACTCTCTCTCTCCTCCCCTCCTTAACTCTCTCTCCTCCCCCTCCCTATCTCTACCTCTCTCCTCCCTCTCCTTAACTCTCTCTCCTCCCCCTCCCTATCTCTCCCTCTCTCCTCCCTCTCCTTAACTCTCTGTCCCCCTCCCTATCTCTCCCTCTCCTTAACTCTCTCTCCTCCCCTCCCTCTCTCTCCCTCTCTCCTCCCTCCCCTTAACTCTCTCTCCCCCTCCCTATCTCTCCCTCTCTCCTCCCTCTCCTTAACTCTCTCTCCTCCCCCTCCCTATCTCTCCCTCTCTCCTCCCTCTCCTTAACTCTCTCTCCTCCCCTCCCTATCTCTCCCTCTCTCCTCCCTCTCCTTAACTCTCTCTCCTCCCCCTCCCTATCTCTCCCCCTCCCTATCTCCCTCTCTCCCTCCCCTCATTAACTCTCTCTCCGCCTCCCTCCCTATCTCTACCTCTCTCCTCCCTCTCCTTAACTCTCTCTCCTCCCCCTCCCTATCTCTCCCCCTCCCTATCTCTCCCTCTCTCCTCCCTCTCCTTAACTCTCTCTCCGCCCCCTCCCTAACTCTCCCTCTCTCCTCCCTCTCCTTAACTCTCTCACCTCCCCCTCGCCTGTCTCTCTCTCTTTCCCCCTCTTTAACTCTCTCTCCTCCCCCTCCCTATCTCTCCCCCTCCCTATCTCCCTATCTCTCCCCCATAACTCGCTCTCCTCCCCTCTCTCTATCTCCCCCTCTCCCCCCTCCTTATCTCTCTCACCTCCCTCACCTCCCTATCCCTTCCACAGACCAACACCCCCTTACTCCAGAATGTGCTGAGTAATCAACCGTGTCTACACAGTACGGAGGATACTCATTTTATAGACGAGAACCAGGATCTGTCGTTCTGCACCTGAACAGGCAGTTAACCCACTGTTCCTAGACCAGTTAACCCACTGTTCCTAGGCCGTCATTGTAAATAATAATTTGTTCTTAACTGACTTGCCTAGTTAAATAAAGGTTAAATAAAGAAACTATTGCACTGGGTGGGTGGGTACACACACACACACACACACACACACACACACACACACACACACACACACTCCTCTCCACTGTTATGCTGCTTGCTCTTTGGGCTTTAGGCCAGCGAACTATAAAAGCACTTTTAAGGTATAAAATAACTTTTTTTTAAATCACTGCTGGCGTAAAATAACTTTATAAATCATTTTATATATAGATTTGTTTTGATTTATAGATGTATTACATTTTTTTAACTAATTGATTGATTTATTGATTGCCCAATCCTGGAACTCGACTCCTGACTGCTGTGTTTCCTCTTACAGATCATGTGATGTTGAACGGGCCAATCACATCCCTTCCTAGTAAAGGCAAAGCCCACCTCCAGTTCGTGAAATAATATCAATATGAAAGCTAACAGTTTCCAGAGCTAAAAGGAAAACACCTACCGTTACTGTGAGATGTGTGTGTGTGTGTGTGTGTGTGTGTGTGTGTGTGTGTGTGTGTGTGTGTGTGTGTGTGTGTGTGTATGTGTGTGTGTGTGTGTGTGTACCTCCCTCCTTGCTTGTCTATTTATGTAAAGCTGGTCTCTTTAGCTAACGTCACCCACTATCTCTGACACACACACACACACACACACACACACACACACACACACACACACACACACACACACACACACACACTGACTCTAAAGAGGGGATGAGGTGGCGAGCAGGTAGTTTGCAACACACACACCTAGCTAGATAAAGCTTCAGTAATGACGTTTGTAATGCGCTCAGATCCCTTCTTTCATTTGGCAACCAGAGGGATGTGAGAAGAGAGGGATTAGGAAGGTTTAATCACACTGTCCCTGGGTGGAGGGTGGAAAGGAGGGAGGGAGCGAGGGAGCTAGGGAGCGAAAGAGAGACATTTGAGATTTTTTGTTGTTATTTTGGAACTTTTGTGAGTGTAATGTTTACTGTTAACTTTTGTTTATTATCTATTTCACTTGTTTTGTTAACATATATTTCCCATGTCAATAAAGCCCCTTGAATTTTGAGAGAGAGAGAGACACAGAGAGAGACACACAGAGAGAGAGACAGAGAGAAAGAGAGAGACAGAGAGAGAGACAGACACAGAGACAGAGAGAGAGACACAGAGAGAGAGAGACAGAGAGAGAGAGAGAGACAGAGAGAGAGCGACAGACACAGAGAGAGAGAGAGACAGACACAGAGACAGAGAGAGAGAGACAGAGAGAGAGAGAGAGAGAGAGAGAGAGAGAGAGAGGTCCAGTCGCCAGGACCACAAATACAAATCCCATTTAGATACCGTTGCCCTAGAGCACACAAAAAAACTATACATACCTTGGCCTAAACATCAGCACCACAGGTAACTTCCACAAAGCTGTGAACGATCTGAGAGACAAGGCAAGAAAGGTCTTCTGTGCCATCAAAAGGAAAATACAATTCAACATACCAATTAGGATCTGGCTAAAAATACATGAATCACTTATAGAACAGTTATAGAACCCTTAGTCCTTTCTGGTTGTGAGGTCTGGGGTCTCCGCTCACCAATCAAGAATTCACAAAATGGGACAAACACCAAGTTGTGACTCTGCATGCAGAATTCTGCAAAAATATCCTCAGTGTACAACATAAAACCCAAATAATGCATGCAGAGCAGAATCCATAAAAAAGAAAAGAGCTGTTAAATTCTACAACCAACTAAAAGGAAGCGATTCCCAAACCTTCCATAACAAAGCCATCACCTACAGATAAATGAACCTGGAGAAGAGTCCCATAAGCAAGCTGGTCCTGGGGCTTGTTCACAAACACACCCCACAGAGCCCCAGGACAGCAACACAATTAGACCCAACCAAATCATTAGAAAACAAAGATAATTACTTGACACATTGGAAAGAAATAACAAAAAAACCATAACAAACTAGAATACTATTTGGCCCTAAATAGAGAGTACACAGTAGCAGAATACCTGACCACTGTGACTGACCCAAACTTAAGGAAAGCTTTGACTATGTACAGACTAGGTGAGCATAGATTAGCCTTGCAGAGGACATAGTCTATTGGTAAATAGCCCACCCATTTTCACCTACCTCATCCCCATACTGTTTTTATTTATTTACTTTTCTGCTCTTTTGCACACCAATATCTCTACCTGTACATGACCATCTGATCATTTATCACTCCAGTGTTAATCTGCAAAATTGTAATTATTCGCCTACCTCCTCATGCCTTTTGCACACATTGTATATAGACTCCCCCCTTTGTTTTCTACTGTGTTATTGACTTGTTAATTGTTTATTCCATGTGTAACTCTGTGTTGTCTGTTCACACTGCTATGCGTTATCTTGGCCAGGTCGCAGTTGCAAATGAGAACTTGTTCTCAACTAGCCTACCTGGTTAAATAAAGGTGAAATAAATAAAAAAAAATAAAAAATTGAGAAAGGCCGCCGTAGGCAGACATGGCTCTCAAGAGAAGACAGTATAAGGGCTCAGGGCGAGACCCAGAAGGAGGCAGATGGTTAGAGTCTCTGATATTTATTATAATCCAAGGGGCAGGCAAGAGAATGGTTGTGGACAGGCAAAATATCATCAACAAGCTCAGAGTCCAGGAGGTACAGAGTGGCAGGCAGGCTCGAGGTCAGGGCAGGCAGTATGGTCAGACAGGCGGGTTCAGAGTCAAGGCTCAGGGTCAAAACCGGGAGGACAAAGAGAGAAGAAGAGGCAAAGAAAAACATGACGGTTGACTTGACTTGACAAGACGAACTGGGAGCAACCAGAATAAACACGCGTGACACCTGGAGGTGGGTGGAGACAATCACAAAGACAGGTGAAACAGACAGGCTATTGAGAACCTGACCACTGTGACTGACTCAAACTTAAGGAAAGCTTTGATTATGTACAGACTCAGTGAGCATAGCCTTGCTATTGAGAAAGGCCGCCGTAGGCAGACACAGCTCTCAAGAGAAGACAGGCTATGTGCTCACTGCCCACGAAATGAGGTGGAAACTGAGCTGCACTTCCTAACCTCCTGTCCAATGTATGACCAAATTAGAGACACATATTTCCCTCAGATTACACAGATCCACAAAGAATTAGAAAACAAACCCAATTTTGATGAACTCCCATATCTACTGGGTGAAATACCACAGTCTGCCATCACAGCAACAAGATTTGTGACCTGTTGCCACAAGAAAAGGGCAACCAGTGAAGAACAAACACCATTGTAAATACAACCCATATTTATGTTTATTTATTTTTCCATTTTGTACTTTAACTATTTGCGCATCTTTACAACACTGTGAATATACATAATATGACATTTGAAATGTCTTTATTCTCTTGGAACTTCTGTGAGGGTAATGTTTACTGTTCATTTTTTATTTATCTTTTGTTTATTATGTACTTCACTTGCTTTGGCAATGTTAACATATGTTTCCCATGACAATAAAGCCCCTCAAATTGAATTGAGACAGAGAGACAGGGAGAAACAGAGAGAGGAGGCCTCCCTGTCAGTGTTACTAAGTTGTGTGTGTAGCAGGGCGCTCAGACAAAGAGACGAGAATGTACACCTCCCATGAACATTAACTACTAGAGACACACACACTGCGTTACTGTCACGTTATTGTTTATTTAGTTTTGTCTTAGTTGCCTCGTCTTCCTCTTCTCCCCACATCAACTGCTCTTCTCTCTCTCCTCTCCTCTCTCTCCTCTCATCTCCTCTCCTCTTCTCTCTCCTCTTCTCTCCTCTTCTCTCTCCTCTCCTTTCCTCTCCTCTTCTCTCTCCTCTCCTCTCCTCTTCTCTCTCCTCTTCTCTCCTCTTCTCTCTCCTCTCCTTTCCTCTCCTCTTCTCTCTCTCCTCTCCTCTCCTCTCCTCTCCTCTCCTCTCCTCTCCTCTCCTCTCCTCTCCTCGCCTCTCCTCTCCTTTTCTCTTCTCTCCTCTCCTCTACCCACATCACCCACCTTCCTCCCACCTCTCTCTCTCCCCTTCTCTTCTTACACTTTTGCCCCCTGTCCCAAGGTGACTCTCTTGTGGGTTTCTGAGATAGACTGACACATTGATACATTGACCGATTGATTGATTTCTTGACGACTTGATTTATTTATTTATACATTGCTTGATTCATTAACTGATCACATACATTGATTGCACCCCCCTCCTCAAAGTGAGCCCCCAGTTCTATGCCGTCCTGCTCTGTGAAAGTCCAGAAGACTTTGCCAAGGCAGTGAGAGCCCACCCTGTTCATGGACACCACCTTCAGAGGCACTTACCAGAGGTAGCCTAGAGGTACCAGAGGTAGCCTAGAGGTACCAGAGGTAGCCTAGAGATACCAGGCAGGTAGCCTAGAGGTACCAGAGGTAGCCTAGAGGTATCAGAGGTAGCCTAGAGGTACCTGAGGCTTGATGTTTAGAATCCCAGCTCCAGCGAGACAGATAGCTAGATATTCTCTAATATTATAATAAATAATTATCTTTCCTCTTCACCTGTCACTCCTGGCTGCCAGGGTGGGCACTCGTGATCTGAAGAAGATAGCAAGTTACTTCTCACAAAACTTCAATAACCTG
Organism: Oncorhynchus tshawytscha; assembly: GCF_018296145.1. Classification (NCBI taxonomy): domain Eukaryota; kingdom Metazoa; phylum Chordata; class Actinopteri; order Salmoniformes; family Salmonidae; genus Oncorhynchus; species Oncorhynchus tshawytscha. The sequence goes on from NW_024608414.1 coordinate 56,053, forward strand.
TTCAGTCTGGAAAACTGAGGAGGAACGTACTGGTGTTTTTTTTTTTATCCCTATTTTGCATTATCTCTTCCCTCCCCCTCTCTCCATATACCTGTCCTAGACCAGATCTCTTTCTCTCGGCTTCTCTACCTGTCCTAGACCAGAACTCTTTCTCTCGGCTTCTCTAAATGTCTACCTGTTTGGGGTCAGCATGGTAGTGAGATGGTTTGGGGTCAGGCATGGTGGAGGTAGTGGGATGGTTTGGGGTCAAGCATGGTGGTGGTAGTGGGATGGTTTGGGGTCAGGAATGGTGGAGGTAGTGGGGTGGTTTGAGGTCAGCATGGTAGTGGGATGGTTTGGGGTCAGGCATGGTGGAGGTAGTGGGATGGTTTGGGGACAGGCATGGTGGTGGTAGTGGGATGGTTTGGGGTCAGGAATGGTGGAGGTAGTGGCATTGTTTTGGGTAAGGCATGGTGGAGGTAGTGGGATGGTTTGGAGTCAGCATGGTGGTGGTATTGGGATGGTTTGGGTTCAGCATGGTGGTGGTAGTGGGATGGTTTGGTGTCAGCATGGTGGTGGTAGTGGGATGGTTTGGTGTCAGCATGGTAGTGGTAGTGGGATGGTTTGGGTTCAGCATGGTAGTGGGATGGTTTGGGTTCAGCATGGTGGTGGTAGTGGGATGGTTTGGTGTCAGCATGGTAGTGGTAGTGGGATGGTTTGGTGTCAGCATGGTGGTGGTAGTGGGATGGTTTGGGTTCAGCATGGTAGTGGGATGGTTTGAGTTCAGCGTGGTAGTGGGGTGGTTTGAGTTCAGCGTGGTAGTGGGATGGTTTGGGTTCAGGCATGGTGCGTGTAGTGGTATGGTTTGGGGTCAGGCATGGTGGAGGTAGTGGGATGGTTTGAGGTCAGCATGGTAGTGGGATGGTTTGGTGTCAGGCATGGTGGTGGTAGTTGGGTGGTTAGGGGACAGGCATGGTGGTGGTAGTGGGATGGTTTGGGGTCATTATGGTGGAGGTAGTGGGATGGTTTGGGGTCAGGCATGGTGGTGGTAGTGGGATGGTTTGGGGTCAGGCATGGTGCGTGTAGTGGTATGGTTTGGGGTCAGTCATGGTGGTGGTAGTGGCATTGTTTTGGGTCAGGCATGGTGGAGGTAGTGGGATGGTTTGGAGTCAGCATGGTGGAGGTAGTGGGATGGTTTGGGGTCAGGCATGGTGTGGTAGTGGGATGGTTTGTGGTCAGCATGGTAGTGGGATGGTTTGGGGTCAGCATGGTGGTGGTATTGGGATGGTTTGGGGTCAGGCATGGTAGTGGTAGTGGGATGGTTTGAGGTCAGCATGGTAGTGGGATGGTTTGAGGTCAGCGTGGTAGTGGGGTGGTTTGAGTTCAGCGTGGTAGTGGGGTGGTTTGAGTTCAGCGTGGTAGTGGGATGGTTTGAGGTCAGCGTGGTAGTGGGGTGGTTTGGGTTCAGGCATGGTGGTGGTAGTGGGGTGGTTTGAGGTCAGCATGGTAGTGGGATGGTTTGGTGTCAGGCATGGTGGTGGTAGTTGGGTGGTTTGGCGACAGGCATGGTGGTGGTAGTGGGATGGTTTGGGGTCATTATGGTAGTGGGATGGTTTGGGGTCATGCATGGTGGTGGTAGTGGGATGGTTTGGGGTCAGGCATGGTGCGTGTAGTGGTATGGTTTGGGGTCAGTCATGGTGGTGATAGTGGCATTGTTTTGGGTCAGGCATGGTGGAGGTAGTGGGATGGTTTGGAGTCAGCATGGTGGAGGTAGTGGGATGGTTTGGGGTCAGGCATGGTGTGGTAGTGGGATGGTTTGTGGTCAGCATGGTGGTGGTATTGGGTTGGTTTGGGGTCAGGCATGGTAGTGGTAGTGGGATGTTTTGGGGTCAGGCATGGTAGTGGGATGGTTTGAGGTCAGCATGGTAGTGGGATGGTTTGGTGTCAGGCATGGTGGTGGTAGTGGGGTGGTTTGAGGTCAGCATGGTGGTGGGATGGTTTGGGGTCAGCATGGTAGTGGGATGGTTTGGGTTCAGGCATGGTGGAGGTAGTGGGATGGTTTGTGGTCAGCATGGTAGTGGGATGGTTTGGTGTCAGGCATGGTGGTGGTAGTGGGGTGGTTTGAGGTCAGCATTGTAGTGGGATGGTTTGGTGTCAGGCATGGTGGTGGTAGTGGGGTGGTTTGAGGTCAGCATAGTAGTGGGATGGTTTGGGGTCAGGCATGGTGGAGGTAGTGGGATGGTTTGGGGACAGGCATGGTGGTGGTAGTGGCATTGTTTTGGGTCAGGCATGGTGGAGGTAGTGGGATGGTTTGGGGTCATTATGGTGGAGGTAGTGGGATGGTTTGAGGTCAGCATGGTAGTGGGATGGTTTGGTGTCAGCATGGTAGTGGGATGGTTTGGTGTCAGGCATGGTGGTGGGATGGTTTGGGGTCAGGCATGGTGGAGGTAGTGGGATGGTTTGGGGACAGGCATGGTGGTGGTAGTGGGATGGTTATGTGTCAGGTATGGTGGTGGTAGTGGGATGGTTTGGGGTCAGGCATGGTGGTGGTAGTGGGATGGTTTGGGGTCAGCATGGTGGTGGTACTGGCATGGTTTGGGGTCCGGCATGGTGGAGGTAGTGGGATGGTTTGGGGTCAGCATGGTAGTGGGATGGTTTGGGGTCAGCATGGTGGTGGTAGTGGGATGGTTTGGGGTCAGGCATGGTGGTGGTAGTGGGATGGTTTGGGGTCAACATGGTGGTGGTAGTGGGATGGTTTGGGGTCAGCATGGTAGTGGGATTGTTTGGCGTCAGGCATGGTGGTGGTAGTGGGATGGTTTGGGGTCAGCATGGTGGTGGTACTGGCATGGTTTGGGGTCAGGCATGGTGGTGGTGGTGGGATTGTTTGGCGTCAGGCATGGTGGAGGTACTGGCATGGTTTGGGGTCAGCATGGTGGTGGGATGGTTTGGGTTCAGGCATGGTGGTGGTAGTGGGATGGTTTGGGGTCAGGCATGGTGGTGGTAGTGGGGTGGTTTGAGGTCAGCATGGTAGTGGGATGGTTTGGGGTCAGGCATGGTGGAGGTAGTGGGATGGTTTGGGGACAGGCATGGTGGAGGTAGTGGGATGGTTTGGGGACAGGCATGGTGGTGGTAGTGGCATTGTTTTGGGTAAGGCATGGTGGAGGTAGTGGGATGGTTTGGAGTCAGCATGGTGGTGGTATTGGGATGGTTTGGGTTCAGCATGGTGGTGGTAGTGGGATGGTTTGGTGTCAGCATGGTGGTGGTAGTGGGATGGTTTGGTGTCAGCATGGTAGTGGTAGTGGGATGGTTTGGGTTCAGCATGGTAGTGGGATGGTTTGGGTTCAGCATGGTGGTGGTAGTGGGATGGTTTGGTGTCAGCATGGTAGTGGTAGTGGGATGGTTTGGTGTCAGCATGGTGGTGGTAGTGGGATGGTTTGGGTTCAGCATGGTAGTGGGATGGTTTGAGTTCAGCGTGGTAGTGGGGTGGTTTGAGTTCAGCGTGGTAGTGGGATGGTTTGGGTTCAGGCATGGTGCGTGTAGTGGTATGGTTTGGGGTCAGGCATGGTGGAGGTAGTGGGATGGTTTGAGGTCAGCATGGTAGTGGGATGGTTTGGGGTCAGCATGGTGGTGGTACTGGCATGGTTTGGGGTCAGGCATGGTGGTGGTGGTGGGATTGTTTGGCGTCAGGCATGGTGGAGGTACTGGCATGGTTTGGGGTCAGGCATGGTGGTGGTGGTGGGATTGTTTGGCGTCAGGCATGGTGGAGGTAGTGGGATGGTTTGAGGTCAGCATGGTAGTGGGATGGTTTGGTGTCAGGCATGGTGGTGGTAGTTGGGTGGTTAGGGGACAGGCATGGTGGTGGTAGTGGGATGGTTTGGGGTCATTATGGTGGAGGTAGTGGGATGGTTTGGGGTCAGGCATGGTGGTGGTAGTGGGATGGTTTGGGGTCAGGCATGGTGCGTGTAGTGGTATGGTTTGGGGTCAGTCATGGTGGTGGTAGTGGCATTGTTTTGGGTCAGGCATGGTGGAGGTAGTGGGATGGTTTGGAGTCAGCATGGTGGAGGTAGTGGGATGGTTTGGGGTCAGGCATGGTGTGGTAGTGGGATGGTTTGTGGTCAGCATGGTAGTGGGATGGTTTGGGGTCAGCATGGTGGTGGTATTGGGATGGTTTGGGGTCAGGCATGGTAGTGGTAGTGGGATGGTTTGAGGTCAGCATGGTAGTGGGATGGTTTGAGGTCAGCGTGGTAGTGGGGTGGTTTGAGTTCAGCGTGGTAGTGGGATGGTTTGAGGTCAGCGTGGTAGTGGGATGGTTTGAGTTCAGCGTGGTAGTGGGGTGGTTTGAGTTCAGCGTGGTAGTGGGATGGTTTGAGGTCAGCGTGGTAGTGGGGTGGTTTGGGTTCAGGCATGGTGGTGGTAGTGGGGTGGTTTGAGGTCAGCATGGTAGTGGGATGGTTTGGTGTCAGGCATGGTGGTGGTAGTTGGGTGGTTTGGCGACAGGCATGGTGGTGGTAGTGGGATGGTTTGGGGTCATTATGGTAGTGGGATGGTTTGGGGTCATGCATGGTGGTGGTAGTGGGATGGTTTGGGGTCAGGCATGGTGCGTGTAGTGGTATGGTTTGGGGTCAGTCATGGTGGTGATAGTGGCATTGTTTTGGGTCAGGCATGGTGGAGGTAGTGGGATGGTTTGGAGTCAGCATGGTGGAGGTAGTGGGATGGTTTGGGGTCAGGCATGGTGTGGTAGTGGGATGGTTTGTGGTCAGCATGGTGGTGGTATTGGGTTGGTTTGGGGTCAGGCATGGTAGTGGTAGTGGGATGTTTTGGGGTCAGGCATGGTAGTGGGATGGTTTGAGGTCAGCATGGTAGTGGGATGGTTTGGTGTCAGGCATGGTGGTGGTAGTGGGGTGGTTTGAGGTCAGCATGGTGGTGGGATGGTTTGGGGTCAGCATGGTAGTGGGATGGTTTGGGTTCAGGCATGGTGGAGGTAGTGGGATGGTTTGTGGTCAGCATGGTAGTGGGATGGTTTGGTGTCAGGCATGGTGGTGGTAGTGGGGTGGTTTGAGGTCAGCATTGTAGTGGGATGGTTTGGTGTCAGGCATGGTGGTGGTAGTGGGGTGGTTTGAGGTCAGCATAGTAGTGGGATGGTTTGGGGTCAGGCATGGTGGAGGTAGTGGGATGGTTTGGGGACAGGCATGGTGGTGGTAGTGGCATTGTTTTGGGTCAGGCATGGTGGAGGTAGTGGGATGGTTTGGGGTCATTATGGTGGAGGTAGTGGGATGGTTTGAGGTCAGCATGGTAGTGGGATGGTTTGGTGTCAGCATGGTAGTGGGATGGTTTGGTGTCAGGCATGGTGGTGGTATTGGGATGGTTTGGGGTCAGCATGGTAGTGGGATGGTTTGAGGTCAGCATGGTAGTGGGATGGTTTGGGTTCAGCATGGTAGTGGGATGGTTTGGGGTCAGCATGGTGGTGGTAGTGGGGTGGTTTGAGGACAGGCATGGTGGAGGTAGTGTGATGGTTTGGGGACAGGCATGGTGGTGGTAGTGGCATTGTTTTGGGTAAGGCATGGTGGAGGTAGTGGGATGGTTTGGGGACAGGCATGGTGGAGGTAGTGGGATGGTTTGGGGACAGGCATGGTGGTGGTAGTGGCATTGTTTTGGGTAAGGCATGGTGGAGGTAGTGGGATGGTTTGGAGTCAGCATGGTGGA
>NW_024608415.1:0-10000 GCF_018296145.1 Oncorhynchus tshawytscha
GACAGTGATGAGGGGTGGTCGTTTGACTGCGGCTCCGTAGCGGATACAGGCAATGAGGCAGTGATCGCTGAGATCCTGGTTGAAGACAGCGGAGGTGTATTTGGAGGGCCAGTTGGTCAGGATGACGTCTATGAGGGTGCCCTTGTTTACAGATTTAGGGTTGTACCTGGTGGGTTCCTTGATGATTTGTGTGAGATTGAGGGCATCTAGCTTAGATTGTAGGACTGTCGGGGTGTTAAGCATATCCCAGTTTAGGTCACCTAACAGAACAAACTCTGAAGCTAGATGGGGGGGCGATCAATTCACAAATGGTGTCCAGGGCACAGCTGGGAGCTGAGGGGGGTCGGTAGCAGGCGGCAACAGTGAGAGACTTATTTCTGGAGAGAGTAATTTTCAAAATTAGTAGTTCGAACTGTTTGGCTATGGACCTGGAAAGTATGACATTACTTTGCAGGCTATCTCTGCAGTAAACTGCAACTCCTCCCCCTTTGGCAGTTCTATCCTTGGACGATGTTATAGTTGGGTATGGAAATCTCAGAATTTTGGTGGCCTTCCCTGAGCCAGGATTCCAGACACAGCAAGGACATCAGGGTTAGCAGAGTGTGCTAAAGCAGTGAGTAAAACAAACTTAGGGAGGAGGCTTCTGATGTTGACATGCATGGAAAACCAAGGCTTTTCTGATCACAGAAGTCAACAAATGAGGGTGCCTGGGGACATGCAGGGCCTGGGTTTACCTCCACATCACCCCGGAACAGAGAAGGGAGTAGTATGAGGGTGCGGCTAAAGGCTATCAAAACTGGTCGCCTAGAGCGTTGGGGACAGAGAATAAGAGGAGCAGGTTTCTGGGCATGGTAGAATATATTCAGGGCATAATGCGCAGACAGGGTATGGTGGGGTGCGGGTACAGCGGGAGGTAAGCCCAGGCACTGGGTGATGATGAGAGAGGTTGTATCTCTGGACATGCTGGTAGTAATGGGTGAGGTCACCGCATGTGGGAGGTGGGACAAAGAGTTATTAGGGGTATGAAGAGTGGGAACTAGGGGCTCCATTGTGAACTAAAAACAATGATAACTAACCTGAACAACAGTATACAAGGCATATTGACATTTGAGAGAGACATACAGCGAGGCATACAGTAATCACAGGTGTTGAATTGGGAAAGCTAGCTTAAACAGTAGGTGAGACAGTATGTGAGACAACAGCTAATCAGCTAGCACAACAACAGCAGGTAAAATGCGTAGACTAGGCAACGGGGCCAACAGATAAAACAAACAAGCAGAATGGAGTACCGTGATTAATGGACAGTCAGAGTGCATCAGCTATGTAGCCAAGAGATCAGTGTCCAGGGGCAGCGGTGGATGGGGCAGGGAAGCTGGACTGGCGAAGTGTTATCCAGGGTTAAAAAAACTAACAATCTAACAATGACTAAATAGCTTGTAGCTAGTTAGCTTCTGGAGGTTCTTGAGTGTGTTCTAAAAAATAATAGCGATTCCGTATCACATTAGGTGAGGCAGGTATCCAGAAGGTAAAACAAATTAAAAGTCAAAAGATAGAAAGTAAATATGGGTCCGGTGAGCGTTTGGGACGCGGCGATTCAGGCGGTTAGCAGGCCTGTGCTAACAAGCTAACAGTTTGCAGGCCCGGGCTAGACAAGGTAGCAGTTAGCGGACGGAGCTGGACAAGCTAGCAGTTAGCAGGCCGAATTAGCAAGCAGGAGATAGCGAGGGCTAGAGAGTTAGCCTTTGGGGGACGCCGCGATGGGGGTGAGTCTGTTTATTCCTCTTCATGCGGTGACATCGATAGACCGGTCGTGGGCCCGGGTATTGTAGCTCAGGAGTATGCTACGGTGGTAGCACAGGTGCGCAGGCCGGGCTAGCTTCAAGCTAAGTGGTTGGAAACGCTAGCCAGGAGTAATCATCCGGGGTTGCGGTTTAGCTAGATAGCTAGTTGTGAAGATCCAGCTGAAAAATCCAGCTGAAAAATGTTCCGTTTGCGGTGGGAATCCGGGGATGAATCCGGGGATGAAAAATAAATAGGTCCGTTATGCTCTGGTTAGAGTCGCGTTGTTCGAACAGGCGAGAGCTTTCCGAACTACAGGTTAGCTGAAGACCGCTAGCATAGCTGGTGGTTAGCTGGCTAGCTTCAGTTGAGGGGTTCCGAAGTAAATATAAATACTTTAGGAAAAATAGCTACATTGGGTGAGGCGGGTTGCAGGAGAATATTTGGAAGCTTAGGTTTAGCAAAATGTTTTTAAAGAGATATGCGGAGAAAGATATGTAAAAAACGAAAAAGAAACGATATATACAGGGACACGACACGACAGGGCGATTTACTGCTACGCCCATCTTGGATGTTCTAGCTAGCAACTTATCTTGGCTTACTGCGTGACTGCGTTCGCGTATGAGGGAGTCACCTTGTGGAGGTGCAACGAGAGGCAGGCAGGTCGTTATTGCTTTGGACTAGTTAACCTGGAGTTTGCAAGATTGGATTTGCAGAATAGTTGTGTATGTGTTGGGGGGTGTGTTGCGTGTGTTGCAGAACAGTTGTGTGTGGGGTTGAAATAAGGTTGTGTGTGTGCAGGGTGCATGTGAGGTCAACGCCGATGAGGGTGAAACAGCAACCTTTTAATATCTAATAGGTATGTGTAGGAGGTAGCCAGTGTTGTAATGTGATAGACAAGTTCAGTTTACAGGAGGTGACACTGTGTTACACTAGTTAGTTCAGGATGTAACACTGTGTTATACTGTAGTTCAGTTTACAGGAGGTAACACTGTGTTATACTGTAGTTCAGTTTACAGGAGGTAACACTGTGTTACACTGTAGTTCAGTTTACAGGAGGTAACACTGTGTTATACTGTCGTTCAGTTTACAGGAGGTAACACTGTGTTATACTGTAGTTCAGTTTACAGGAGGTAACACTGTGTTATACTGTAGTTCAGTTTACAGGAGGTGTAACACTGTGTTATACTGTAGTTCAGTTTACAGGAGGTGTAACACTGTGTTATACTGTAGTTCAGTTTACAGGAGGTGTAACACTGTGTTATACTGTAGTTCAGTTTACAGGAGGTGTAACACTGTGTAATACTGTTTTTCAGTTCATAGGACTGGGATTCACGTATTCTAGAATTGATATAGTCTATAGATTCAGGTATTCTAGAATTCGTATAGTCTATAGATTCAGGTATTCTAGAATTCGTATAGTCTAGAGATTCAGGCATTCTAGAATTGAAATATATATAGATTCAGAAATTCTAGAATTCATATAATCTATAGATGCAGGCATTCTGGAATTCATATAGTCCATAGACTAATGTATTGTAAAATGTAATGTAATCTATAGATTCTCTAGAATTTATATAATGTTTCTATAGATTAAAAGTCATTCTCGAATTCATATATTTTATTGATTCAGGTATTCTAGAATTCATTTGTCTATAGATTCAGGTATTCTAGAGTTCATATAGTCAGTAGATTCAGGTATTCTAGAATTAATATAGTCTATAGATTTAGGCATTCTAGAATCATATATATAGATCATATTCTAGAATTAATATATATAGTTTCAGGCATTCTAGAATTCATATAGTATATAGTTTCAGCCATTCTATAATTCATATAATCTCTATATATCTGGCATTCAACTATTCATATAATCTATATCAGGAATTCTGGAATCCTTTGTCTTCTGTGTTGTAGACATTGAATATCTCAGTGTTACTGCTGTCTTCTGTGTTGTAGACATTGAATAAGTGTTACAGTTGTCTTCTGTGTTGTCATTGAATAATGTTACTGCTGTCTTCTGTGTTGTAGACATTGAATAAGTGTTACAGTTGTCTTCTGTGTTGTAGACATTGAATAAGTGTTACAGTTGTCTTCTGTGTTGTAGACATTGAATAAGTGTTACAGTTGTCTTCTGTGTGTTGTAGACATTGAATAAGTGTTAGGGACTGTCTTCTGTGTTGTAGAATTGAATAAGTCTTACAGTTGTCTTCTGTGTTGCAGACATTGAATAAGTGTTACTGTTGTCTTAAAGGGACATTGAATAAGTGTTACTGTTGTCTGTGTTGTAGACATTGAATAAGTGTTACTGTTGTCTTCTGTGTTGTAGACATTGAATAAGTGTTACTGTTGTCTTCTGTGTTGTAGACATTGAATAAGTGTTACTGTTGTCTTCTGTGTTGTAGACATTGAATAAGTGGGCTGTTGTCTTCTGTGTTGTAGACATTGAATAAGTGTTACAGTTGTCTTCTGTGTTGTCATTGAATAAGTGTTACTGTTGTCTTCTGTGTTGTAGACATTGAATAAGTGTTACAGTTGTCTTCTGTGTTGTAGACATTGAATAAGTGTTACAGTTGTCTTCTGTGTTGTAGACATTGAATAAGTGTTACAGTTGTCTTCTGTGTTGTAGACATTGAATAAGGGTTACTGTTGTCTTCTGTGTTGTAGACATTGAATAAGTGTTACAGTTGTCTTCTGTGTTGTAGACATTGAATAAGTGTTACTGTTGTCTTCTGTGTTGTAGACATTGAATAAGTGTTACTGTTGTCTTCTGTGTTGTAGACATTGAATAAGTGTTACAGGGGTTGTCTTCTGTGTGTGTAGACATTCAGTGTTACTGTTGTCTTCTGTGTTGTAGACATTGAATAAGTGGTGCTGTTGTCTTCTGTGTTGTAGACATTGAATAAGTGTTACAGGGGTTGTCTTCTGTGTTGTAGACATTGAATAAGTGTTACTGTTGTCTTCTGTGTTGTAAACATTGAATAAGTGTTACTGTTGTCTTCTGTGTTGTAGACATTGAATAAGTGTTACTGTTGTCTTCTGTGTTGTAAACATTGAATAAGTGTTACTGTTGTCTTCTGTGTTGTAGACATTGAATAAGTGTTACTGTTGTCTTCTGTGTTGTAGACATTGAATAAGTGTTACTGTTGTCTTCTGTGTTGTAAACATTGAATAAGTGTTACTGTTGTCTTCTGTGTTGTAGACATTGAATAAGTGTTACTGTTGTCTTCTGTGTTGTAAACATTGAATAAGTGTTACTGTTGTCTTCTGTGTTGTAGACATTGAATAAGTGTTACTGTTGTCTTCTGTGTTGTAAACATTGAATAAGTGTTACTGTTGTCTTCTGTGTTGTAGACATTGAATAAGTGTTACAGTTGTCTTCTGTGTTGTAGACATTGAATAAGTGTTACAGTTGTCTTCTGTGTTGTAGACATTGAATAAGTGTTACAGTTGTCTTCTGTGTTGTAGACATTGAATAAGTGTTACAGTTGTCTTCTGTGTTGTAGACATTGAATAAGTGGTGCTGTTGTCTTCTGTGTTGTAGACATTGAATAAGTGTTACAGTTGTCTTCTGTGTTGTAGACATTGAATAAGTGTTACAGTTGTCTTCTGTGTTGTAGACATTGAATAAGTGGTGCTGTTGTCTTCTGTGTTGTAGACATTGAATAAGTGTTACAGTTGTCTTCTGTGTTGTAGACATTGAATAAGTGTTACTGTTGTCTCTGTGTTGTAGACATTGAATAAGTGTTACAGTTGTCTTCTGTGTTGCAGACATTGAATACGTGTAACGTTCTTGAACCTGGCTACCTACAGTGTTCTGTTTCTGTTTGTCTGCTACCTACAGTGTTCTGTTTGTCTGCTACCTTACAGTGTTCTGTTTGTCTGCTACCTACAGTGTTCTGTTTTTGTCAGTATTCAGACTGTTTACCTTGCTACCTACAGTGTTCTGTTTGTTCTGTTTGTCTTACCTACAGTGTTCTGTTTGTCTGCTACCTACAGTGTTCTGTTTGTCTGCTATACAGTGTTCTGTTTGTCTGCTATACAGTGTTCTGTTTGTAATTATACAGTGTTCTGTTTGTCTAGTATACAGACTGTTCTGTTTGTCTGCTACCTACAGTGTTCTGTTTGTCTGTATTACAGTGTTCTGTTTAATTATACAGTGTTCTGTTTGTCTGTATTCAGACTGTTTACCTTGGCTGTTTGTCTTATACAGTGTTCTGTTTGTCTGCTACCTACAGTGTTCTGTTTGTCTGCTACCTACAGTGTTCTGTTTGTTGTATTCAGACTGTTTGTTTGGCAGTAATAATTATACAGTGTTCTGTTTGTATTCTGTTTGCTATTATACAGTGTGTTCTGTTTCAGACTGTTTACCTTACAGTGTTCTGTTTGTCTGTTTCCTACAGTGTTCTGTTTGTCTTGGCAGTGTTCTGTTTATTTATACAGTGTTCTGTTTGTCAGTATTCAGAGTGTTCTGTTTGTCAGTAATAATTATACAGTGTTCTGTTTGTCTGCTACCTACAGTTCTGTTCTGTTTGTGTGGCAGTAGTGTAATTATACAGTGTTCTGTTTGTCTGTATTCAGACTGTTTGTTTGCAGTGCTAATTATACAGTGTTCTGTTTTTGCTACCTCAGTATTCTGTTTGTCTTACCTGGCAGTAATCTTATACAGTGTTCTGTTTCAGGTCTGTATTCAGACTGTTTACCTTGGTTTGTAATTATACAGTGTTCTGTTTCAGGTCTGTATTCAGACTGTTTACCTTGGTTTGTAATTATACAGTGTTCTGTTTGTCAGTATTCAGACTGTTTGTTTGTCTGCTACCTACAGTGTTCTGTTTGTCTGTATTCAGTGTTTGTTTGGCAGTGCTATTATACAGTGTTCTGTTTGAGGTCAGTATTCAGACTGTTTGTTTGTCTGTAATAATTATACAGTGTTCTGTTTGTCAGTATACAGTGTTCTTTTGTCTAGCTATTATACAGTGTTCTGTTTCAGTATTGACTGTTTACCTTGGCAGTAGTAATTATACAGTGTTCTGTTTGTCTGCTATTTTCTGTTGTATTCAGTGTTTTGTCTGCTATACAGTGTTCTGTTTGTCTAGCTACCTACAGTGTTACCTGTTTGTCTGCTACCTACAGTGTTCTGTTTGTCTGTATTCAGTGTTTCTGTTTGTAATTATACAGTGTTCTGTTTGTCAGTATTCAGTGTTCTGTTTGTCTGCTATTATACAGTGTTCTGTTTGTCTGACTGTTTACCTTGGCAGTGTTCTGTTTGTCTGTTTAGGTACAGTGTTCTGTTTGTCTGCTATTATACAGTGTTCTGTTTGTCTGCTACCTACAGTGTTCTGTTTGTCTTATACAGTGTTCTGTTTGTCTGTATTACAGTGTTCTGTTTGTCTAATTATACAGTGTTCTGTTTGTCTGTATACAGTGTTCTGTTTGTCTGCTATTATACAGTGTTCTGTTTGTCTGCTATACAGTGTTCTGTTTGTCTGCTATTATACAGTGTTCTGTTTGTCTGCTATCTACAGTGTTCTGTTTGTCTGCTACCTACAGTGTTCTGTTTGTCTGCTGTCTTCTACAGTGTTCTGTTTGTCTGTACAGTGTTCTGTTTGTCTGCTATACAGTGTTCTGTTTGTCTGCTACCTACAGTGTTCTGTTTGTCTAATATCTACAGTGTTCTGTTTGTCTGCTACCTACAGTGTTCTTCAGTATTCTGTTCATGTTTTGTACTGTTCCCATCTTGTCTTTGCTCTTCTGCTATCCCCATCACCTCCCTCTCTCTGTACAACTGAGACCTGTGCCAGCATGTACATACCTCTTTCCCCTGAGACTACTACGGAAGGAAAAAGACATGTCTCCTGCTCTCTACAGCATCAGTTAATGCTACTTCTGTGCCTAGGGTAGTCCCTAGATGTGTGTGTGTGTGTGTTTCCGGTACGATAGCTCTGCATTGAAGGTAGTCCCTATGTGTGTGTGTGTGTGTGTGTTCCTGTACGATACCTCTGTGTTGAGGGTAGTCCCTCTCCCTCAGCAACTTTATATCCCTCTTCATCTGTTTAACAGGCCCACACAGAGGAGCAGGATAATTTATGAGTGTGTGTGTATATTTGCAAGAGTGTGTGTGTATGTGTGTGTGTAAATTTGCAAGAGTGTGTGTGCGTGTGTATATATTTGCAAGAGTGTGTGTGCGCAGTGTGTGTGCGCACCGTGTGTGTGTGTGTGTGTGTGTGTGTGTGTGTGTGTGTGTGTGTGTGTGTGTGTGTGTGTGTGTGTGTGTGTGTGTGTGTGTGTGTGTGTGTGTGTGAAATATGCATCACCAGGGCATGAGTTCACTAAACTCCAGATGTTAGACAGTTAGAAGGATAAAGGGAGAAATGATGAACTGGCTCTGAGGTTTGAAATGTAGCCTACTTCCAAGACGACACACACACACACACAGCTGCCTCCATGACAGCATGTGAGGTACATGTTATGGAAGCTGTGGGCCTAGAGGGTCAACTTGCTCTGTTATAGCCATGATGACATGCCGTGTGTGAGGTAGTCTAGAGGACCTAAGAGTGTGAGGTAGTGTTAGGGGAATAGAGGGTGTGAGGTAGTGTTAGGGAAATAGAGGGTGTGAGGTAGTGTTAGGGAATAGAGGGTGTGAGGTAGTGTTAGGAGAATAGAGGACCTACAGGTGTGAGGTAGTGTTAGGGGAATAGAGGGTGTGAGGTAGTGTTAGGGAAATAGAGGGTGTGAGTTAGTGTTAGGGAATAGAGGGTGTGAGGTAGTGTTAGGGGAATAGAGGACCTAAAGGTGTGAGGTAGTGTAAGGGGAATAGAGGGTGTGAGGTAGTGTTAGGGAATAGAGGGTGTGAGGTAGTGTTAGTGGAATAGAGGACCTAAAGGTGTGAGGTAGTGTTAGGGGAATAGAGGACCTAAAGGTGTGAGGTAGTGTTAGGGGAATAGAGGACCTAAAGGTGTGAGGTAGTGTTAGGGGAATAGAGGACCTAAAGGTGTGAGGTAGTGTTGGGGAATAGAGGGTGTGAGGTAGTGTTAGGGGAATAGAGATGTGAGGTAGTGTTAGGGGAATAGAGGGTGTGAGGTAGTGTTAGGGGAATAGAGGGTGTGAGTTAGTGTTAGGGAATAGAGGGTGTGAGGTAGTGTTAGGGGAATAGAGGACCTAAAGGTGTGAGGTAGTGTTAGGGGAATAGAGGGTGTGAGGTAGTGTTAGGGAATAGAGGGTGTGAGGTAGTGTTAGTGGAATAGAATAGAGGTAGTGTGTGAGGACCTAAAGGTGTGAGGTAGTGTTAGGGAATAGAGGACCTAAAGGTGTGAGGTAGTGTTAGGGGAATAGAGGACCTAAAGGTGTGAGGTAGTGTTGGGGTAGAGGGTGTGAGGTAGTGTTAGGGAATAGAGGGTGTGAGGTAGTGTTAGGGGAATAGAGGACCTAAAGGTGTGAGGTAGTGTTAGGGGAATAGAGGGTGTGAGGCAGTGTTAGGGGAATAGAGGGTGTGAGGTAGTGTTAGGGGAATAGAGTGTATGAGGTAGTGTTGGGGAATAGAGGACCTAAGTGTGTGAGGTAGTGTTAGGGGGAATAGGGGACCTAAGTGTCTTGTTTGCCATGTCCCTCTAAGCGCACTTTGGGAAAGTGTACATCACTGGTACTAAATGCATTACGGCTTCCTCCAGACATCTACATGCTGGTATTGAAGCCTGGGGAGAGGCCACTGTCACGGCCCAGAGTTACGAGGGTCTGAGGAAACAGAGGCTCAGGAACTTATTATGGTATACATTCAGTAACTAAGACTTCTATATAACCCAAAGTATTTTCTCTCCCAACATGTCTGCTGCTGTCTCCAGTCTCTTCCCTCTGAATGTGCGCCACAGCAGAATAATCAACTGTTGGGGCTGATTGTCCAGCCAATCATACACTTGATTGACTAATGAACCTCAACTGGGCTCTATTAGACTCCTAACTAGGAAGGTGCTGAATGGAGCTTGGAAGGGATGGAAGGAGCTGGGAAGAGGATGGAAACAGATGGAACGGGTTCTGCAAGGGAGTGGTGAGGGACTGGAGGTGTGTGGTGAGGGACTGGAGGTGTGTGGTAAGGGAAGTGTGTGGTGAGGGGCTGGAAGTGTGTGGTGAGGGGCTGGAAGTGTGTGGTGAGGGGCTGGAAGTGTGTGGTGAGGGTCTGGAAGTGTGTGGTGAGGGGCTGGAAGTGTGTGGCGAGGGGCTGGAAGTG
>NW_024608415.1:17500-22500 GCF_018296145.1 Oncorhynchus tshawytscha
GTGTGTGTGTGTGTGTGTGTGTGTGTGTGTGTGTGTGTGTGTGTGTGTGTGTATGTGTTTGTGCTTTGGGGAAAATAGTTCAGACCTTAGGGGTCTTTCCTCATCTATTAGGAGGTAAACAATGTTTATTCAGTAGCAGCTGTCTGAGAGACACATGAGAGTGCACACACACACACACACACACACACACACACACACACACACACACACACACACACACACACACACATCCGTCCCTAAGAAGGTTTACTTCACACGGAAGATAAGACTATACTGTATCATTAATACTATACTGTATCATTAAGACTATACTGTATCATTAAGACTATACTGTATCATGAATACCATACTGTATCATGAATACCATACTGTATCATTAATACCATACTGTATCATTAAGACTATACTGTATCATTAAGACTATACTGTATCATTAATACTATACTGTATCATTAAGACCATACTGTATCATTAATACTATACTGTATCATTAAGACTATACTGTATCATTTGTTTTTTTTTAACCTTTATTTAACCAGGTAGTCAAGTTGAGAACAAGTTCTCATTTACAATTGCGACCTGGCCAAGATAAAGCAAAGCAGTTCGACAGATACAACGACAAAGAGGTAGTTGTTTGGGCTAAATTATAGGTGGGCTATGTACAGGTGCAGTAATCTGTGAGCTGCTCTGACAGTTGGTGCTTAAAGCTAGTGAGGGAGATAAGTGTTTCCAGTTTCAGAGATTTTTGTAGTTCGTTCCAGTCATTGGCAGCAGAGAACTGGAAGGAGAGGCGGCCAAAGAAAGAATTGGTTTTGGGGGTGACTAGAGAGATATACCTGCTGGAGCGTGTGCTACAGGTGGGAGATGCTATGGTGACCAGTGAGCTGAGATAAGGCGGAGCTTTTCCTAGCAGAGACTTGTAGATAACCTGTAGCCAGTGGGTTTGGCGACGAGTATGAAGCGAGGGCCAGCCAACGAGAGCGTACAGGTCGCAATGGTGGGTAGTATATGGGGCTTTGGTGACAAAACGGATTGCACTGTGATCATTAAGACTATACTGTATCATTAATACTATACTGTATCAGTAATACTATACTGTATCATTACCACTATACTGTATCATCAAGACAATACTGTATCATTAATACTATACTGTATCATTAATACTATGCTGTATCAGTAATACTATACTGTATGATTACCACTATACTGTATCATCAAGACAATACTGTATCATTAATACTATACTGTATCATTAAGACTATACTGTATCAATAATACTATACTGTATCATTAATACTATACTGTATCATTAAGACTATACTGTATCAATAATACTATACTGTATCATTAATACTATACTGTATCAGTAATACTATACTGTATCATTAATACTATACTGTATCAGTAATACTATACTGTATCATTAAGACTATACTGTGTAATTAAGACTATACTGTGTCATTCAGGTAGCTTTCCGCCTACTAGGGGCTTACGGCTTTACTGACGCACAGCCTGCAGAGAGGAAGATCCAGAACTTAATGGTGAGGTCGCGAACCCACTGTTGAAAAAAAGAGGAGAGATAGAGAGAGAGTCACAGAAAGACAGGGAAACAGAGAGACAGAGAGAGACAGACAGACAGACAGACAGACAGACAGACAGACAGACAGACAGACAGACAGACAGACAGACAGACAGACAGACAGACAGACAGACAGACAGACAGACAGATAGACAGACAGACAGACAGACAGACAGACAGATAGACAGACAGATAGACAGACAGACAGACAGACAGACAGATAGATAGATAGATAGATAGATAGATAGATAGATAGATAGATAGATAGATAGATAGATAGATAGATAGATAGATAGATAGATAGATAGATAGATAGATAGATAGATAGATAGATAGATAGATAGATAGATAGATAGATAGATAGATAGATAGATAGATAGATAGATAGATAGATAGATAGATAGAAAATGATGTACAACCCATAGACCCTAATTTCAACGACAGAGAAAGAAAACTAGAGAAAGTAAGAAAGAGAGATAGAGAAATAGAGTACACCTGGGGAGGCTTTATCCATTTACTCAAACAAGGTGAGCTAAAACACAAATCCATTTGCATTGATTACACCTCACACATCAGAGCTGTTCTGTAATTAGGCTAAATAGCACCCTATTCCCTACATAGTGCACTACTTCTTACCTAAACTACACTGGCACTGTGAAAAAGTAGTGCACTATGTAGGGAATAGGGTGTTATTTGTGACGTAACCCAAAAACACTGCCTCATGGATTCTCTACATCACTAACAGCTGTCCATAATGACACTTCAAAGGAACACAAAAGTCTATAATGTAATAGAAGCTCTGCATATGCTATCACCCGCGTATTAGTGTGTGTGTGGGGTGTGTGTGTGTCTGTGAGGGGCAGGGGGTGTATGTGTGTGCGTGTGTGTGTGTGTAGGGGGAATGTGTGTGTGTGGGAGTGTGTGTGTGTGGGAGTGTGTGTGTGTGTATGTGTCTGTGAGGGGGAGGGGGTGTATGTGTGTGTGTGTGTGTGTGTGTGTGTGTGTAGGGGGTATGTGTGTGTGTGGGAATGTGTGTGTGTGTCTGTGAGGGGAGGGGGTATGTGTGTGTGTGTGTGGGGGTGTGTGTGTGTGTGTAGGGGGTATATGTTTGTGTTTGGGAGTGTGTGTGTGTGTGTCTGTGAGGGGGAGGGGGTGTATGTGTGTGTTTGAAGGATGGTATTGTGTGTGTGTGGGGGTGTGTGTTTGTGTGTGTGTGTGTGTGTGTGTGTGTGTGTGTGTGTGTGTGTGTGTGTGTGTGTGTGTGTGTGTGTGTGTGTGTGTGTGTGTGTGAGGGGCAGGGGGTGTATGTGTGTGCGTGTGTGTGTGTAGGGGGAATGTGTGTGTGTGGGAGTGTGTGTGTGTCGGAGTGTGTGTGTATGTGTCTGTGAGGGGAGGGGGTGTATGTGTGTGTGTGTGTGTGTGTGTGTGTGTGTGTGTAGGGGTGGTATGTGTGTGTGTGGGAATGTGTGTGTCTGTGAGGGGAGGGGGTATGTGTGTGTGTGGGGTGTGTGTGTGTGTAGGGGGTATATGTTTGTGTTTGGGAGTGTGTGTGTGTGTCTGTGAGGGGGAGGGGGGTGTATGTGTGTGTTTGAAGGATGGTATTGTGTGTGGGGGGTGTTTGTGTGTGTGTGTGTGTGTGTGTGTGTGTGTGTGTGTGTGTGTGTGTGTGTGTGTGTGTGTGTGTGTGTGTGGGGGTATGTGTGTGTGTGTGTGTGGTGTGTGTGTGTGTGTGTGCGTGTTGGAGTGTTGGAGTTTCATCAGTTTCTCTACCATTGCTGGAGATGCAGGGGACAGGGGAGGTCCCTTAATTGAGAAAAATGTACAAAAACACACAAACACACAGACACACATTTTCACATATGAACACACACACACTGCTAATACTCTGGAGTTGTGGGCCAAGATGCTGTGTGGAACAGATGGCCTAGACTCTGGAGGACTGAACAACGAGATGGAGGTCAGAGAAACCATGGAAGACAGGTAGGAACCAAGGAAGACAGGCAGGAACCAAGGAAGACAGGAAGAAACCAAGGAAGACAAGAAGAAACCAAGGAAGACAGGCAGGAACCAAGGAAGACAGGAAGAAACCAAGGAAGACAGGCAGGAACCAAGGAAACAGGAAGGGACCAAGGAAGACAGGCAGGAACCAAGGAAGCCAGGCAGGAACCAAGGAAAACAGGAAGGGACCAAGGAAGACAGGCAGGAACCAAGGAAGACAGGCAGGAACCAAGGAAAACAGGAAGGGACCAAGGAAGACAGGCAGGAACCAAGGAAAACAGGAAGGGACCAAGGAAGACAGGAAGAAACCAAGGAAGACAAGAAGAAACCAAGGAAGACAGGCAGGAACCAAGGAAAGCAGGAAGGGACCAGAAGACAGGAAGAAACCAAGGAAGACAGGAAGAAACCAAGGAAGACAGGAAGAAACCAAGGAAGACAGGAAGAAACCAAGGAAGTCAAGAAGAACCAAGGAAAAAGAAGGGACCAAGGAAGACAGGAAGAAACCAAGGAAGACAAGAAGGAACCAAGGAAAACAGGAAGGGAACAAGGAAGACAGGAAGAAACCAAGGAAAACAGGAAGGGACCAAGGAAAACAGGAAGGGACCAAGGAAGACAGGAAGAAACCAAGGAAAACAGGAAGGGACCAAGGAAGACAGGAAGAAACCAAGGAAAACAGGAAGGGACCAAGGAAGACAGGAAGAAACCAAGGAAGACAAGAAGGAACCAAGGAAAAAGGAAGGGAACAAGGAAGACAGGAAGAAACCAAGGAAAACAGGAAGGGACCAAGGAAAACAGGAAGGGACCAAGGAAGACAGGAAGAAACCAAGGAAAACAGGAAGGGACCAAGGAAGACAGGAAGAAACCAAGGAAGACAGAGGAGAGATTGACAGATGGGGGAACGAGGAGATGGGGTAGATGGAGAATGACACTAGGAGAGGGGGTAGAGGGAGAATGAGAGAGGGGGAACTAGGAGAGGGGGTAGATGGAGAATGACAGATGGGGAACTAGGAGATGGGGTAGATGGAGAATGAGAGAGGGGGAACTAGGAGAGGGGTAGATGGAGAATGACACTAGGAGAGGGGGTAGAGGGAGAATGAGAGAGGGGGAACTAGGAGAGGGGGAGATGGAGAATGACAGATGGGGAACTAGGAGATGGGGTAGATGGAGATTGAGAGAGGGGGACCTAGGTGGAAGGGGTAAATGGAGAATGAGAGAGGGAGGAACTAGGAGAGGGGGTAGATGGAGAATGAGAGGGGGACACTGGGAGAGGGGGTAGAGGAAGATTGGGAGAGAGGGCACTAGGAGAGGGGTTAGATGGAGATTGAAAGGTGGGGAACTAGAAGAGGGGGTATATGGAGATTGAGAGAGGGGGAACTAGGAGAGTGGGTAGAGGGTGATTGACAGATGGGGAACTAGGAGA
>NW_024608415.1:32500-61865 GCF_018296145.1 Oncorhynchus tshawytscha
TATTGTAATTACACACCAACAACTCCTATTAGATTTCATATTTTCTTTTGTTATTCCACCCAATGGCTTTGTTTTCTCTCTAGAGCTTTTTCTGTGTCTTTAAGAGAACAGAGCTGTTTCTGTGTCTTTAAGAGAACAGAGCTGTTTCTGATAGCTGTGTCTTTAAGAGAACAGAGCTGTTTCTGATAGCTGTGTCTTTAAGAGAACAGAGCTGTTTCTGAAAGCTGTGTCTTTAAGAGAACAGAGCTGTTTCTGATAGCTGTGTCTTTAAGAGAACAGAGCTGTTTCTGTGTCTTTAAGAGAACAGAGCTGTTTCTGATAGCTGTGACGTTAAGAGAACAGAGCTGTTTCTGATAGCTGTGTCTTTAAGAGAACAGAGCTGTTTCTGATAGCTGTGTCTAAGAGAACAGAGCTGTTTCTGATAGCTGTGTCTTTAAGAGAACAGAGCTGTTTCTGAAAGCTGTGTCTTTAAGAGAACAGAGCTGTTTCTGTGTCTTTAAGAGAACAGAGCTGTTTCTGATAGCTGTGTCTTTATGAGAACAGAGCTGTTTCTGATAACTGTGTCTTTAAGAGAACAGGGCTGTTTCTGATAGCTGTGTCTTTAAGAGAACAGAGCTGTTTCTGATAGCTGTGTCTAAGAGAACAGAGCTGTTTCTGATAGCTGTGTCTTTAAGAGAACAGAGCTGTTTCTGAAAGCTGTGTCTTTAAGAGAACAGAGCTGTTTCTGTGTCTTTAAGAGAACAGAGCTGTTTCTGATAGCTGTGTCTTTATGAGAACAGAGCTGTTTCTGATAGCTGTGTCTTTAAGAGAACAGAGCTGTTTCTGATAGCTGTGTCTTTAAGAGAACAGAGCTGTTTCTGATAGCTGTGTCTTTATTAGAACAGAGCTGTTTCTGATAGCTGTGTCTTTAAGAGAACAGAGCTGTTTCTGATAGCTGTGTCTTTATGAGAACAGAGCTGTTTCTGATAGCTGTGTCTTTAAGAGAACAGAGCTGTTTCTGATAGCTGTGTCTTTAAGAGAACAGAGCTGTTTCTGATAGCTGTGTCTTTAAGAGAACAGAGCTGTTTCTGATAGCTGTGTCTTTAAGAGAACAGAGCTGTTTCTGATAGCTGTGTCTTTAAGAGAACAGAGCTGTTTCTGATAGCTGTGTCTTTAAGAGAACAGAGCTGTTTCTGATAGCTGTGTCTTTAAGAGAACAGAGCTGTTTCTGATAGCTGTGTCTTTAAGAGAACAGAGCTGTTTCTGATAGCTGTGTCTTTATGAGAACAGAGCTGTTTCTGATAGCTGTGTCTTTATTAGAACAGCGCTGTTTCTGATAGCTGTGTCTTTAAGAGAACAGAGCTGTTTCTGATAGCTGTGTCTTTATGAGAACAGAGCTGTTTCTGATAGCTGTGTCTAAGAGAACAGAGCTGTTTCTGTAGAATGACATTATGCCATTTTAGGCAGAGACTGGTTTTAGGAAAATAACATTTTGTTGTTCACTGTTATTATTATTATTTATATAATTAGTATTTTATTGGGTGTTTTCTCTTTTTATAATAATTTTAAGAACTAGGGAGGGAGGGAGGGAGGGAGGTAGGTAGATAGGTAGGTAGGTAGGTAGGTAGGTAGGATGGAGGAAGGGTGGGAGGGAGGGAGGGAGGGAGGGAGGGAGGGAGGGAGGGAGGGAGGGAGGGAGGGAGGGAGGGAGGGAGGGAGGGTGTAATTGCTGTGTGGATATAAAAACAAGAGGCTCTGCAGGCTAGTGGAGGAGGCAAGGTCGTACGTGTTGGTGGGGGTGTGGGGGGGTACTGTGGTGGTGGGGTGGTCAGACGTGGTGTGTGTGTGTGTGTGTGTGTGTGCGTGTGCGTGTGTGTGTCTTAGCCCCAGAAGCCTGGCGCCGATGGATAATAGGTCAGATGGAGGCCCTGTCATCCACAATAACCTCCGTTTCCTCATAAATGGAGTCAGAACTTTAGACACACACTCACACACACACACACACACACACGCACACGCACACATACACACACACGCACGCACGTACACACACACACACACACACACACACACACACACACACACACACACACACACACACACACACACACACACACACACACACGCACATGATCAAAGACTCACACACCTCAGCAGCCACCAAATCACTTGATTAATGTGGTTTGGACACAGAAAGAGCTGCTCTGGTCACCTGAAAGCCATGACCCCCCCCCTCTAAATACCATGAGAGGTGTGTTTGTCACTGGATGATAACAGATGTCTTCTCTTCTAAGAAGAACAACTATTTATTTGACTTTGTGTTTTTAGAGTTGTTTTGTTTCATATGAATTAATGATGAATTAATGATGAAAGGAAAGGGGTCAGACGTGGAAAATGAAAACGTTAAAGTGATTTAGCGGTACTTTGCGGTATCTCTAATGTAATCTACTAATCAGAACACTAATAAAGTGTTCTTTAACAAATTATCTGCGAAGACTGAACAACACAAACAGTTCATCCGATGGCTAATAACATTCCATGAAAAATAAAATAACATAAACTAATAAAGATGTTTCAACTCAGAACACCGACAAGTTAATCACATATTCCTTGAAATAACCGAATAGGAGACAGTTTGTTATTAAAGATGAGTTTAATCTGTGACTTTTCTCATATATATATTACATTCACTGTCACACGTGGGCATGAAAGCTGATTATTTTATTAACAATAATTTAGTTAGATCAAAAGAGCTATCCATCTCAAACACATTTTAGACTTTTTCACAATTACTTCTTCCCCGAAATTGAAAAACTCTATGTCAATGTCATAGTTTAAAATCACAGAGCCACATGTTTGAGTCATATTGAGCTTTTATTAAATGGACTGAGTCACATGTAGAAACTGTAGGAGGGTTTAAAAACCTAATGTACTATGCTCCTTATCGTTATTCAAATTAACTGGGTTCATTTCACTCCGGATTTTCTTATCACAGGCATCATTGATTGTCCTCATGTATGATTCAGAATACATCCCAAATGGCACCCTATTCCCTATATAGTGCACTACTGTTGACCAGAGCCCTATTCCCTATATAGTACACTACTTTAGACCAGAGCCCTATTCCCTATATAGTGCACTACTTTAGACCAGAGCCCTATTCCCAATATAGTACACTACTTTAGACCAGAGCCCTGTTCCCTATATAGTGCACTACTTTAGACCAGAGCCCTATTCCCTATTAAAGTGCACTACTTTAGACCAGAGCCCTATTCCCTATATAGTGCATTACCTTAGACCAGAGCCCTATTCCCAATATAGTGCACTACTTTAGACCAGAGCCCTATTCCCTATATAGTGCATTACCTTAGACCAGAGCCCTATTCCCAATATAGTGCACTACTTTAGACCAGAGCCCTATTCCCTATATAGTGCACTACTTTAGACCAGAGCCCTATTCCCTATATAGTGCACTACTTAAGACCATACCCTTATGGCCTTAACACACTTTAAAGGGAAACGGGTGCCATTTTGGGACGCAGGCTGGGTGTAGAATACAATGTAGCAGACATTATGGGATGTGCAATAAGATGAAAGAGGAAAAAGGTGCTTTGATTGTTATGAAGTCTGCAGCCTGGAGCCTCATCTCCATTAACTAGCATTAGTAATGTCTCTTCACATGTTAGAGGGGGACAGAGGGAAGGAATGTGTGTGTGTCTGTGTCTGTGCGTGTCTGTGTGTGTGTGTGTGTGTGTGTGTGTCTGTGTGTGTGTCTGTGTCTGTGTGTGTCTGTGTGTGTGTGTGTCTGTGTGTGTGTGTCTGTGTGTGTCTGTGTCTGTGTGTGTCTGTGTGTGTCTGTGTGTGTCTGTGTCTGTGTGTGTCTGTGTGTGTCTGTGTGTGTCTGTGTGTGTCTGTGTCTGTGTGTGTGTGTCTTTGTGTGTGTGTGTGTGCGTCTGTGTGTCTACTTGTGTGCGTGTGTGTCTGTGTGTCTACTTGTGTGCGTGTGTGTCTGTGTGTTTCC
This sequence comes from Oncorhynchus tshawytscha, assembly GCF_018296145.1. Lineage (NCBI taxonomy): Eukaryota > Metazoa > Chordata > Actinopteri > Salmoniformes > Salmonidae > Oncorhynchus > Oncorhynchus tshawytscha. The sequence goes on from NW_024608415.1 coordinate 36,501, forward strand.
ACCTGTGTGTGTGTATGTGTGTGTGTGTGTGTGTGTGTGTGTGTGTGTGTGTGTGTGTGTGTGTGTGTGAGAGAGTGTATGTGTGAGCCTCATCAGGGTCAGTAGCTATATACAGGGTCACTTCCAGGGTCAGTAGTTATATACAGGGTCAGGTCCAGGGTCAGTAGTTATATACAGGGTTATATACAGGGTCAGTAGTTATATACAGGGTCAGATCCAGGGTCAGTAGTTATATACAGGGTCAGATCCAGGGTCAGTAGTTATATACAGGGTCAGATCCAGTACCATATTTACAATGTACAGGGATACTGGAGTGATAGAGGGAGATATGTATAGAGGTAAGGAGACAGGGATACTGGAGTGATGGAGGTAGATATGTATAGAGGTAAGGAGACAGGGATACTGGAGTGATGAAGGTAGATATGTATAGAGGTAAGGAGACAGGGATACTGGAGTGATGGAGGTAGATATGTATAGAGGTAAGGAGACAGGGATACTGGAGTGATGGAGGTAGATATGTATAGAGGTAAGGAGACAGGGATACTGGAGTGATGAAGGTAGATATGTATAGAGGTAAGGAGACAGGGATACTGGAGTGATGGAGGTAGATATGTATAGAGGTAAGGAGACAGGGATACTGGAGTGATGGAGGTAGATATGTATAGAGGTAAGGAGACAGGGATACTGGAGTGATGGAGGTAGATATGTATAGAGGTAAGGAGACAGGGATACTGGAGTGATGAAGGTAGATGTGTATAGAGGTAAGGTGACAGGGATACTGGAGTGATGGAGGTAGATATGTATGGGGTAAGGAGACAGGGATACTGGAGTGATGGAGGTAGATATGTATAGGGGTAAGGTGACAGGAACACTAGAGTGATGGAGGTAGATATGTATGGGGTAAGGAGACAGGGATACTGGAGTGATAGAGGTAGATATGTATAGGGGTAAGGTGACTAGGCATCAGGATAGATGATCAACAGAGTAGCAGCAGTGTATATGATGTGTGTGACTGTGTGTGACGGAGTGTCAGTGTGACTGTGTGTGACGGAGTGTCAGTGTGACTGTGTGTGATGACTGTCAGTGTGACGGAGTGTCAGTGTGACGGAGTGTCAGTGTGACTGTGTGTGACGGAGTGTCAGTGTGACTGTGTGTGATGACTGTCAGTGTGACGCAGTGTCAGTGTGACTGTGTGTGATGACTGTGAGTGTCGGTGTGACGGAGTGTCAGTGTGACTGTGTGTGACGGAGTGTCAGTGTGACGGAGTGTCAGTGTGACTGTGTGTGATGACTGTCAGTGTGACTGTGTGTGATGAGTGTCAGTGTGACTGTGTGTGACGGAGTATCAGTTAGTGACTGTTTGTAACTGAGTGTCAGTGTGACTGTGTGTGATGGAGTGTCACTGTAACTGTGTGTGATGGAGTGTCAGTGTGACGGAGTGTCAGTGTGACTGTGTGTGACAGAGTGTCAGTGTGACTGTGTGTGATGGAGTGTCACTGTAACTGTGTGTGACGGAGTTTCAGTGTGACGGAGTGTCAGTGTGACTGTGTGTGATGAGTGTCAGTGTGACTGTGTGTGACGGAGTGTCAGTGTGACTGTGTGGGATGAGTGTCGGTGTGACTGTGTGTGATGAGTGTCAGTGTGACTTTGTGTGATGAGTGTCAGCGTGACTTTCTGTGATGAGTGTCAGTGTGACTGTTTGTGACGGAGTTTCAGTGTGACTGTGTGTGATGAGTGTCAGTGTGACTGTGTGTGATGAGTGTCAGTGTGACTGTTTGTGACGGAGTGTCAGTGTGACTGTGTGTGATGAGTGTCAGTGTGACTGTGTGTGATGAGTGTCAGTGTGACTGTTTGTGACGGAGTGTCACTGTGACTGTTTGTGACTGAGTGTCAGTCTGACTGTTTGTGACGGAGTGTCAGTGTGACTGTGTGTGATGACTGTCAGTGTGACTGTGTGTGATGAGTGTCAGTGTGACTGTGTGTGACTGAGTGTCAGTGTGACTGACTGTCAGTGTGACTGTGTGTGACAGAGTGCCAGTGTGACTGTGTGTGATGGAGTGTCACTGTAACTGTGTGTGACGGAGTGTCAGTTAGTGACTGTTTGTGACTGAGTGTCAGTGTGACTGTGTGTGATGGAGTGTCAGTGTGATTGGTAGTGACGAAGTGTCAGTGTGACTGTGTGTGATAAGTGTCAGTGTTACTGTGTGTGACGGAGTGTCAGCGTGACTGTGTGTGATGAGTGTCAGTGTGACTGTGTGTGATGAGTGTCAGTGTGACTGTGTGTGACGGAGTGTCAGTGTCACGGAGTGTCAGTGTGACTGTGTGTGACTGAGTGTCAGTGTGACTGTGTGTGATGAGTGTCAGTGTGACTGTGTGTGATGAGTGTCAGTGTGACTGTGTGTGATGAGTGTCAGTGTGACTCTGTGTGATGAGTGTCAGTGTGACTGTGTGTGATGAGTGTCAGTGTGACTGTGTGTGATGAGTGTCAGTGTGACTGTGTGTGATGAGTGTCAGTGTGACTGTGTGTGATGAGTATCAGTGTGACTGTGTGTGACGGAGTGTCAGTGTGACTGTGTGTGATGAGTGTCAGTGTGACTGTGTGTGATGGAGTGTCAGTGTGACTGTGTGTGATGAGTATCAGTGTGACTGTGTGTGACGGAGTGTCAGTGTGACTGTGTGTGATGAGTGTCAGTGTAACTCTGTGTGATGAGTGTCAGTGTGACTGTGTGTGATGAGTGTCAGTGTGACTGTGTGTGACGGAGTGTCAGTGTGACTGTGTGTGATGGAGTGTCAGTGTGACTGTGTGTGATGAGTATCAGTGTGACTGTGTGTGACGGAGTGTCAGTGTGACTGTGTGTGATGAGTGTCAGTGTGACTGTGTGTGATGAGTGTCAGTGTGACTGTGCGTGATGAGTGTCAGTGTGACTCTGTGTGATGAGTGTCAGTGTGACTGTGTGTGATGAGTGTCAGTGTGACTCTGTGTGATGAGTGTCAGTGTGACTGTGTGTGATGAGTGTCAGTGTGACTGTGTGTGATGAGTGTCAGTGTGACTGTGTGTGATGGAGTGTCAGTGTGACTGTGTGTGATGAGTATCAGTGTGACTGTGTGTGACGGAGTGTCAGTGTGACTGTGTGTGATGAGTGTCAGTGTAACTCTGTGTGATGAGTGTCAGTGTGACTGTGTGTGATGAGTGTCAGTGTGACTGTGTGTGACGGAGTGTCAGTGTGACTGTGTGTGATGAGTGTCAGTGTGACTGTGTGTGATGAGTGTCAGTGTGACTGTGTGTGATGAGTGTCAGTGTGACTGTGTGTGATGAGTGTCAGTGTGACTGTGTGTGATGAGTGTGTGTTTAAACTACTAATCACATCACTTATAAAGTGTTAAAAAAATAATTTGCTGCAATAACTGAATAATTCAAACATTTGCTCTAATAGCAAAATATAAACTTTCTATGAATAATAAAACAATATAAACGAATAAAGACATGAAACTATTTACTTTTCTGCTTAGAACACCTACAAGTTAATCACGTTTCCTTGAAATAACTGAATAGGAGACAGTTTGTTAAGGTTAAAATGTGAACCTTCTCATATAAATTAGATTCAGTGTCACATGTCGGCATGGAAGCAACACTTTTAATGAACACAAACTCTGTGTGATGAAAAGAGCTGTGTGGATAATTACTGGTAATACAACATCTGCTTTGGGGATTGAAGTTGTTCAGGAGCCTGTTGGTGTCAGACTTGTCGCTCCTGTTCCACTTGTCATGCGGAAGCAGAGAGAACATTTCTATATCCTGGGTGGTTTTTAGTGTAACAATTTTCCGGTCCTTCCTTCCTGATATAGAGGTCCGGGGTGGCAGGGAGCTCGGCCCCAGTGATGTACTGGGCTGTCCGCACTACCCTCTGATATAGAGGTCCGGGGTGGCAGGGAGCTCGGCCCCAGTGATGTACTGGGCTGTCCGCACTACCCTCTGATATAGAGGTCCGGGTGGCAGGGAGCTCGGCCCCAGTGATGTACTGGGCTGTCCGCACTACCCTCTGATATAGAGGTCTGGGTGGCAGGGAGCTCGGCCCCAGTGATGTACTGGGCTGTCCGCACTACCCTCTGATATAGAGGTCTGGGTGGCAGGGAGCTCGGCCCCAGTGATGTACTGGGCTGTCCGCACTACCCTCTGTAGCGCCATGCGATTCAGGGCGGTGCAGTGGCCATACCAAGCGGTGATGGAGCCAGTCGAGATGCTCTCATATGTGCAGATGTAGGAGTTTTTGAGGATACAGGGACCCCTAACAAACTAGTTGAACCTCCTGAGGGGGAAGATGAGCTGACTATGATGGTGTTTCTAGTTCCAACCCTCTCTACTTCGTTTAACAGGCACTGCCTCGTCAGCTTGAATGATGTTAATTAAAGACAACCTAACACAGGGGACAAGGCCAGAGTGCTGGACAAAATACTCAGCAAGGCAGAGTTGGGATCTGTTCAGGGGGGTCATGCAGGGCTGTTAACAGTCATGTCTTTGTAATCTGCTGATACTGGAATGAGGGCGCTCTGACCAAGAGATGAGGGAGTCAGATTGTGTGTGTGTGTGTGTGTGTGTGTGTGTGTGTGTGTGTGTGTGTGTGTGTGTGTGTGTGTGTGTGTGTGTGTGTGTGTGTGTGTGTGTGTGTGTGTGTGTGTGTGTGTGTGTGTGTGACAAACTGCCATGTGGGGAATTGTGACTCCATTCAGCTGGTTTCCTCTTGTTCTTGATACCATGTCTTGCTTTTAGTTATTTTAATCAATTTAATATCAATGCTATTATGGCAAAAAAATGTGCTAGCCAACAGTGGTGTAAAGTATTTAAGTAAAGTACTACTTAAGTTGTTTTTTGGGGGTATCTGTACTTAACTTTACTATTTTTATTTTTGACAACTTCTACTTTTACTTTTACTTCCCTACATTCATGAAGAAAATAATACACTATATTTATTCCATACATTGGGGGGTGGCAGGGTAGCCTAGTGGTTAACGCATTGGACTAGTAACCGAAAGGTTGCAAGTTCAAATCCCCGAGCTGACAAGGTACAAATCTGTCGTTCTGCCCCTGAACAGGCAGTTAACCCAATGTTCCTAGGCTGTCATTGAAAATAAGAATTTGTTCATAACTGAGTTGCCTAGTTAAAAATCTTTTTTTTTTTTTTACCTGACACCCAAAAGTGCTTGTTACATTCTGAATGCTTAGCTGGAGAGAAACATTTTAAAAACAAGAAAATGGTTCTGTCTACTCTGCTTAATATAAGGAATTTGAAATGATTTATACTTTTACTTTGAATTTTGATACGTAAGTATATTTTAACAATTACATTGACTTGTGATACCTACATTTATTTCAAAGCAAATACTTTTAGACTCAAACTCAAGTTGTATTTTACTGGGTGACTTTGACTTTAACCTGAGTAACTTTCCATTAAGGTATCTATACTTTTACTTAAGTATGACAATTGGATACTTTTTCTACCACCGCAACTATAACAATGTATTGGAGAGACAACAAGTGATCATTGTGCAAATGTTGATATATTTTCAATTAAAAGAGGAAATATCGCTTACATGCTATCAACATTCTAAGCCAAACCCGACTGTTTTGCCACATAGTTGAGCACGAATAGGTTTTGTTGCTAAACAACCAATGTGTCTCACTCTTTTTTCCCTTCACCATCTTCTTTGAAATAGAAACATGCCAGATCACGCTGTGTGTGCATGACCCTGTTAAGACAGAAAGTTACATATTTCCTCTCCTCTCCTCTCCTCTCCTCTCCTCTCCTCTCCTCTCCCTCTCCTCTCCTCTCCTCTCCTCCTCTCCTCTCCTCTCCTCTCCTCTCCTCTCCTCTCCTCTCCTCTCCTCTCCTCTCCTCTCCTCTCCTCTCCTCTCCTCTCCTCTCCTGTCAGCCAGTCGAGATCCACTGTGAATTTCAACGTCTGTCCAAGGTAGCATGAAGTCAGTAGTTGACTTCAAAGCACTATTACCGTCAAGTAGGCGTAGATGTTGCCTGGGCATTGGGGACGGGGATGGGCGTAAATCTTGAGCTCTGGTTCCGAGGGTTGCGTGTTCAATCCCTATCCCAAACCTTGAAGGGCGACTACACTTCCTGATTTGGCCTTGTTTTAGATTTGGTTCATTAAGATATGCCAGCGGCCATAACTGAATTGAAATGCTAGTTGGATTAGGGGTGTTGTTTGATGTGGGTGTCTCCTGAAAATCCCTTCCCCAATTAGTTTCCGCTGGCTGGTGTGCAACCATTGCTTTGACTTTGAATAGCCTATCTCTGTTGCTAGTTAAGGACCATCAATAAATTACCCATTATATATGGGACAACATTTTCTTATGTTGCTAATGTTTTAGTTTTCTCATTAAATGCATTGAATATTTCATTATTCATTTCTACAATTTATAGTTGGTTTTAGTTTTTTTAATCAATGACATTTTTTACTATTGAGTTAAAAAAAAAATGTCCATGTACATTGTGCAATTTACTGATGGTGCCTAACTTCCCCCATAGGGATATCGAATGTCAAACCAAATTGACCGGCATTACGATCAGGTCGCATGCAGCTGCACTCCAAATGGATAATTACTAGGGTACTGCCAGCTGTGGGCAGGATTGAAATAAACCCAACCCAGGAAAACTGTCAAGGTGCCCTTCATTCTGTTACGGTGCCCTTCATTCTGTTACGGTGCCCTTCATTCTGTTACGGTGCCCTTCATTCTGTTATGGTGCCCTTCATTCTGTTACGGTGCCCTGTTATGGTGCCCTTCATTCTGTTACGGTTCATTCTGTTATGGTGCCCTTCATTCTGTTACGGTGCCCTGTTATGGTGCCCTTCATTCTGTTACGGTGCCCTTCATTCTGTTATGGTGCCCTTCATTCTGTTACGGTGCCCTGTTATGTGCCTTCATTCTGTTACGGTGCCCTTCATTCTGTTATGGTGCCCTTCATTCTGTTACGGTGCCCTGTTATGGTGCCCTTCATTCTGTTACGGTGCCCCTCATTCTGTTACGGTGCCCTTCATTCTGTTCATTCTGTTATGGTGCCCTTCATTCTGTTATGGTGCCCTTCATTCTGTTACGGTGCCCTGTTATGGTGCCCTTCATTCTGTTACGGTGCCCTGTTATGGTGCCCTTCATTCTGTTACGGTGCCCCTCATTCTGTTTGCCCTGTTATGGTGCCCTTCATTCTGTTCATTCTGTTATGGTGCCCTTCATTCTGTTACGGTGCCCTGTTATGGTGCCCTTCATTCTGTTACGGTGCCCTTCATTCTGTTACGGTGCCCCTCATTCTGTTATGGTGCCCTTCATTCTGTTACGGTGCCCTTCATTCTGTTATGGTGCCCTTCATTCTGTTACGGTGCCCTGATTCTGTTATGGTGCCCTTCATTCTGTTACGGTGCCCCTGATTCTGTTATGGTGCCCTTCATTCTGTTACGGTGCCCCTCATTCTGTTATGGTGCCCTTCATTCTGTTATGGTGCCCTTCATTCTGTTACGGTGCCCTGTTATGGTGCCCTTCATTCTGTTACGGTGACCCTCATTCTGTTACGGTGCCCTTCATTCTGTTACGGTGCCCCTCATTCTGTTATGGTGCCCTTCATTCTGTTATGGTGCCCTTCATTCTGTTACGGTGGCCTGTGTGCCCTTCATTATGTTACGGTGCCCCTCATTCTGTTACGGTGCCCTTCATTCTGTTACGGTGCCCTTCATTCTGTTATGGTGCCCTTCATTCTGTTACGGTGCCCTTCATTCTGTTACGGTGCCCTGTTATGGTGCCCTTCATTCTGTTACGGTGCCCTTCATTCTGTTATGGTGCCCTTCATTCTGTTATGGTGCCCTTCATTCTGTTATGGTGCCCTTCATTCTGTTACGGTGCCCTGTTATGGTGCCCTTCATTCTGTTACGGTGCCCTTCATTCTGTTACGGTGCCCTGTTATGGTGCCCTTCATTCTGTTACGGTGCCCTTCATTCTGTTACGGTGCCCCTCATTCTGTTATGGTGCCCTTCATTCTGTTGTTCATTCTGTTATGTGCCCTTCATTCTGTTACGGTGCCCCTCATTCTGTTATGGTGCCCTTCATTCTGTTACGGTGCCCTGTTATGGTGCCCTTCATTCTGTTACGGTGCCCCTCATTCTGTTACGGTGCCCTTCATTCTGTTACGGTGCCCCTCATTCTGTTATGGTGCCCTTCATTCTGTTACGGTGCCCTGTTATGGTGCCCTTCATTCTGTTACGGTGCCCTTCATTCTGTTACGGTGCCCCTCATTCTGTTATGGTGCCCTTCATTCTGTTACGGTGCCCTTCATTCTGTTACGGTGCCCTGTTATGGTGCCCTTCATTCTGTTACGGTGCCCTTCATTCTGTTACGGTGCCCTCATTCTGTTATGGTGCCCTTCATTCTGTTACGGTGCCCCTCATTCTGTTATGATGCCCTTCATTCTGTTACGGTGCCCCTCATTCTGTTATGGTGCCCTTCATTCTGTTACGGTGCCCTGTTATGGTGCCCTTCATTCTGTTACGGTGCCCTCATTCTGTTACGGTGCCCTTCATTCTGTTACGGTGCCCCTCATTCTGTTATGGTGCCCTTCATTCTGTTACGGTGCCCTTCATTCTGTTACGGTGCCCTGTTATGGTGCCCCCTTCATTCTGTTACGGTGCCCTCATTCTGTTATGGTGCCCTTCATTCTGTTACGGTGCCCCTCATTCTGTTATGATGCCCTTCATTCTGTTACGGTGCCCCTCATTCTGTTATGGTGCCCTTCATTCTGTTACGGTGCCCTGTTATGGTGCCCTTCATTCTGTTACGGTGCCCTCATTCTGTTCGGTGCCCTTCATTCTGTTACGGTGCCCCTCATTCTGTTATGGTGCCCTTCATTCTGTTATGGTGCCCTTCATTCTGTTACGGTGCCCTGTTATGGTGCCCTTCATTCTGTTACGGTGCCCCTCATTCTGTTACGGTGCCCTTCATTCTGTTACGGTGCCCTTCATTCTGTTATGGTGCCCTTCATTCTGTTATGGTGCCCTTCATTCTGTTACGGTGCCCTGTTATGGTGCCCTTCATTCTGTTACGGTGCCCTTCATTCTGTTATGGTGCCCTTCATTCATTCATTCTGTTACGGTGCCCTGTTACGGTGCCCTTCATTCTGTTACGGTGCCCTTCATTCTGTTACGGTGCCCTGTTATGGTGCCCTTCATTCTGTTACGGTGCCCTTCATTCTGTTACGGTGCCCCCATTCTGTTATGGTGCCCTTCATTCTGTTACGGTGCCCTCATTCTGTTATGATGCCCTTCACGGTGCCCCTCATTCTGTTATGGTGCCCTTCATTCTGTTGTTCATTCTGTTATGGTGCCCTTCATTCTGTTATGGTGCCCCTCATTCTGTTATGGTCTTCATTCTGTTACGGTGCCCTTCATTCTGTTACGGTGCCCTTCATTCTGTTACGGTGCCCTTCATTCTGTTACGGTGCCCTCATTCTGTTATGGTGCCCTTCATTCTGTTACGGTGCCCCTCATTCTGTTACGGTGCCCTTCATTCTGTTACGGTGCCCCTCATTCTGTTACGGTGCCCCTCATTCTGTTACGGTGCCCCTCATTCTGTTACGGTGCCCTTCATTCTGTTACGGTGCCCCTCATTCTGTTACGGTGCCCTTCATTCTGTTGGTGCCCCTCATTCCATGACATACTATTATATCATTTCATCTCACAAATCTCTGTTCTGGATGAGACTAACTTTCTAACAAAAATTATGCTATTTAGACTTTGTGGAAAATGTTGACATTCCATTCAGAATTAAAGCCTAAACTGAACCTTCGAAATTGGACTTTTATGGATAAATGTCAGATTCTTCAGTGAGACTGTGAGAGCTTGTTGCTCCTCTCCCCAGGATTAGTTGAAGTGAGTCAGAGGCAGCAGTCCCATGTCTCCTGAACGTCAGACAGAGTTATAATCAAGGACACTCACCTCTCCTACCAGTTAGACTGTTATAACCAAGGACACTCACCTCTCCTACCATTCAGACTGAGTAATAACCAAGGACACTCACCTCTCCTACCATTCAGACTGAGTTATAACCAAGGACACTCACCTCTCCTACCAGTCAGACAGAGTTATAACCAAGGACACTCACCTCTCCTACCAGTCAGACTGTTATAACCAAGGACACTCACCTCTCCTACCAGTTAGACAGAGTTATAACCAAGGACAATCTCTCTCCTACCAGTTAGACTGTTATAACCAAGGACACGCACCTCTCCTACCAGTTAGACTGTTATAACCAAGGACACTCACCTCTCCTACCATTCAGACTGTTATAACCAAGGATACTCACCTCTCCTACCAGTCAGACTGTTATAACCAAGGACACTCACCTCTCCTACCAGTCAGACAGAGTTATAACCAAGGACACTCACCTCTCCTACCAGTCAGACTGTTATAACCAAGGACACTCACCTCTCCTACCAGTTAGACAGAGTTATAACCAAGGACAATCTCTCTCCTACCAGTTAGACTGTTATAACCAAGGACACGCACCTCTCCTACCAGTTAGACTGTTGTAACCAAGGACACTCACCTCTCCTACCATTCAGACTGTTATAACCAAGGAAACTCACCTCTCCTACCAGTCAGACTGTTATAACCAAGGACACTCACCTCTCCTACCAGTTAGACAGAGTTATAACCAAGGACAATCTCTCTCCTACCAGTTAGACTGTTATAACCAAGGACACTCACCTCTCCTACCAGTCAGACAGAGTTATAACCAAGGACACTCACCTCTCCTACCAGTCAGACTGTTATAACCAAGGACACTCACCTCTACTACCAGTTAGACAGAGTTATAACCGAGGACAATCTCTCTCCTACCAGTTAGACTGTTATAACCAAGGACACGCACCTCTCCTACCATTCAGACTGTTATAACCAAGGATACTCACCTCTCCTACCAGTCAGACTGTTATAACCAAGGACACTCACCTCTCATACCATTCAGACTGTTATAACCAAGGAAAATCTATCTCCTACCAGTTAGACAGAGTTATAACCAAGGACACTCTCTCTCCTACCACTTAGACTGTTATAACCAAGGACACTCACCTCTCCTACCAGTTAGACAGAGTTATAACCAAGGACACTCAACTCTCCTACCAGTCAGGCTGTTATAACCAAGGACACTCACCTCTCCTACCATTCAGACTGTTATAACCAAGTACACTCACCTCTCCTACCAGTCAGACTGTTATAACCAAGGACACTCACCTATCCTACCAGTTAGACAGAGTTGTAAACAAGGACACTCACCTCTCCTACCATTCAGACTGAGTAATAACCAAGGACACTCACCTCTCCTACCATTCAGACAGAGTTATAACCAAGGACACTCATCTCTCCTACCATTCAGAAAGAGTTAAAACCAAGGACACTCACCTCTCCTACCAGTTAGACAGAGTTATAACCAAGGACACTCACCTCTCCTACCATTCAGACAGAGTTATAACCAAGGACACTCACCTCTCCTACCATTCAGACTGTTATAACCAAGGACACTCACCTCTCCTACCAGTCAGACTGAGTTATAACCAAGGACACTCACCTCTCCTACCAGTTAGACAGAGTTATAACCAAGGACACTCACCTCTCCTACCATTCAGACAGAGTTATAACCAAGGACACTCACCTCTCCTACCAGTCAGACTGTTATAACCAAGGACACTCACCTCTCCTACCAGTTAGACAGAGTTTTAACCAAGGACACTCAACTCTCCTACCATTCAGACTGTTATAACCAAGGACACTCACCTCTCCTGCCATTCAGATAGAGTTAAAACCAAGGACACTCACCTCTCCTACCATTCAGACTGTTATAACCAAGGACACTCACCTCTCCTACCAGTCAGACTGTTATTACCAAGGACACTCACCTCTCCTACCAGTTAGACAGAGTTATAACCAAGGACACTCACCTCTCCTACCAGTTAGACAGAGTTATAACCAAGGACACTCACCTCTCCTACCAGTTAGACAGAGTTATAACCAAAGACACTCACCTCTCCTACCATTCAGACAGAGTTATAACCAAGGACACTCACCTCTCCTACCATTCAGACTGTTATAACCAAGGACACCCACCTCCCCTACCAGTCAGACTGTTATAACCAAGAACTCTCACCTCTCCTACCAGTTAGACAGAGTTATAACCAAGGACACTCACCTCTCCTACCATTCAGAAAGAGTTATAACCAAGGACACTCACCTCTCCTACCAGTTAGACTGTTATAACCAAGGACACTCACCTCTCCTACCATTCAGACTGAGTAATAACCAAGGACACTCACCTCTCCTACCATTCAGACTGAGTTATAACCAAGGACACTCACCTCTCCTACCATTCAGAAAGAGTTATAACCAAGGACACTCACCTCTCCTACCAGTTAGACTGTTATAACCAAGGACACTCACCTCTCCTACCATTCAGACTGAGTAATAACCAAGGACACTCACCTCTCCTACCATTCAGACTGAGTTATAACCAAGGACACTCACCTCTCCTACCAGTCAGACAGAGTTATAACCAAGGACACTCACCTCTCCTACCATTCAGACTGAGTTATAACCAAGGATACTCACCTCTCCTACCATTCAGACTGAGTTATAACCAAGGACACTCACCTCTCCTACCAGTTAGACAGAGTTATAACCAAGGACAATCTCTCTCCTACCAGTTAGACTGTTATAACCAAGGACACTCACCTCTCCTACCAGTCAGACAGAGTTATAACCAAGGACACTCACCTCTCCTACCAGTCAGACTGTTATAACCAAGGACACTCACCTCTCCTACCAGTTAGACAGAGTTATAACCAAGGACAATCTCTCTCCTACCAGTTAGACTGTTATAACCAAGGACACGCACCTCTCCTACCAGTTAGACTGTTATAACCAAGGACACTCACCTCTCCTACCATTCAGACTGTTATAACCAAGGATACTCACCTCTCCTACCAGTCAGACTGTTATAACCAAGGACACTCACCTCTCCTACCAGTCAGACAGAGTTATAACCAAGGACACTCACCTCTCCTACCAGTCAGACTGTTATAACCAAGGACACTCACCTCTCCTACCAGTTAGACAGAGTTATAACCAAGGACAATCTCTCTCCTACCAGTTAGACTGTTATAACCAAGGACACGCACCTCTCCTACCAGTTAGACTGTTATAACCAAGGACACTCACCTCTCCTACCATTCAGACTGTTATAACCAAGGATACTCACCTCTCCTACCAGTCAGACTGTTATAACCAAGGACACTCACCTCTCCTACCAGTTAGACAGAGTTATAACCAAGGACAATCTCTCTCCTACCAGTTAGACTGTTATAACCAAGGACACTCACCTCTCCTACCAGTCAGACAGAGTTATAACCAAGGACACTCACCTCTCCTACCAGTCAGACTGTTATAACCAAGGACACTCACCTCTACTACCAGTTAGACAGAGTTATAACCGAGGACAATCTCTCTCCTACCAGTTAGACTGTTATAACCAAGGACACGCACCTCTCCTACCATTCAGACTGTTATAACCAAGGATACTCACCTCTCCTACCAGTCAGACTGTTATAACCAAGGACACTCACCTCTCATACCATTCAGACTGTTATAACCAAGGAAAATCTATCTCCTACCAGTTAGACAGAGTTATAACCAAGGACACTCTCTCTCCTACCACTTAGACTGTTATAACCAAGGACACTCACCTCTCCTACCAGTTAGACAGAGTTATAACCAAGGACACTCAACTCTCCTACCAGTCAGGCTGTTATAACCAAGGACACTCACCTCTCCTACCATTCAGACTGTTATAACCAAGTACACTCACCTCTCCTACCAGTCAGACTGTTATAACCAAGGACACTCACCTATCCTACCAGTTAGACAGAGTTGTAAACAAGGACACTCACCTCTCCTACCATTCAGACTGAGTTATAACCAAGGACAATCTCTCTCCTACCAGTTAGACTGTTATAACCAAGGACACTCACCTCTCCTACCAGTCAGACAGAGTTATAACCAAGGACACTCACCTCTCCTACCAGTCAGACTGTTATAACCAAGGACACTCACCTCTCCTACCAGTTAGACAGAGTTATAACCAAGGACAATCTCTCTCCTACCAGTTAGACTGTTATAACCAAGGACACGCACCTCTCCTACCAGTTAGACTGTTATAACCAAGGACACTCACCTCTCCTACCATTCAGACTGTTATAACCAAGGATACTCACCTCTCCTACCAGTCAGACTGTTATAACCAAGGACACTCACCTCTCCTACCAGTCAGACAGAGTTATAACCAAGGACACTCACCTCTCCTACCAGTCAGACTGTTATAACCAAGGACACTCACCTCTCCTACCAGTTAGACAGAGTTATAACCAAGGACAATCTCTCTCCTACCAGTTAGACTGTTATAACCAAGGACACGCACCTCTCCTACCAGTTAGACTGTTATAACCAAGGACACTCACCTCTCCTACCATTCAGACTGTTATAACCAAGGATACTCACCTCTCCTACCAGTCAGACTGTTATAACCAAGGACACTCACCTCTCCTACCAGTCAGACAGAGTTATAACCAAGGACACTCACCTCTCCTACCAGTCAGACTGTTATAACCAAGGACACTCACCTCTCCTACCAGTCAGTTAGACTGTTATAACCAAGGACACTCACCTCTCCTACCAGTCAGACTGTTATAACCAAGGACACTCACCTCTCCTACCAGTCAGACTGTTATAACCAAGGACCTCTCCACTCACCTCTCCTACCAGTTAGACAGGACACTCAACTACCATCCTACCAGTTAGACTGTTATAACCAAGGACACGCACCTCTCCTACCATTCAGACTGTTATAACCAAGGATACTCACCTCTCCTACCAGTCAGACTGTTATAACCAAGGACACTATAACCATTCAGACACCAAGGAAAATCTATCTCCTACCAGTTAGACAGAGTTATAACCAAGGACACTCTCTCTCCTACCACTTAGACTGTTATAACCAAGGACACTCACCTCTCCTACCAGTTAGACAGAGTTATAACCAAGGACACTCAACTCTCCTACCAGTCAGGCTGTTATAACCAAGGACACTCACCTCTCCTACCATTCAGACTGTTATAACCAAGTACACTCACCTCTCCTACCAGTCAGACTGTTATAACCAAGGACACTCACCTATCCTACCAGTTAGACAGAGTTATAAACAAGGACACTCACCTCTCCTACCACCAGTTTAACCAGACCAGTTAGACTGTTATAACCAAGGACACTCACCTCTCCTACCAGTCAGACAGAGTTATAACCAAGGACACTCACCTCTCCTACCAGTCAGACTGTTATAACCAAGGACACTCACCTCTCCTACCAGTTAGACAGAGTTATAACCAAGGACAATCTCTCTCCTACCAGTTAGACTGTTATAACCTACCACCTCTTACCAGACTGTTATAACCAAGGACACTCACCTCTCCTACCAGTCAGACTGTTATAACCAAGGACACTCACCTCTCCTACCAGTCAGACAGAGTTATAACCAAGGACACTCACCTCTCCTACCAGTCAGACTGTTATAACCAAGGACACTCACCTCTCCTACCAGTTAGACAGAGTTATAACCAAGGACAATCTCTCTCCTACCAGTTAGACTGTTATAACCAAGGACACGCACCTCTCCTACCAGTCAGACTGTTATAACCAAGGACACTCACCTCTCCTACCAGTCAGACTACCAGTTATAACCAAGGACACTCACCTCTCCTACCAGTTAGACAGAGTTATAACCAAGGACACTCTCTCTCCTACCAGTCAGACTGTTATAACCAAGGACACTCACCTCTCCTACCAGTTAGACAGAGTTATAACCAGGACACTCAACTCTCCTACCAGTCAGGCTGTTATAACCAAGGACACTCACCTCTCCTACCATTCAGACTGTTATAACCAAGTACACTCACCTCTCCTACCAGTCAGACTGTTATAACCAAGGACACTCACCTCTCCTACCAGTTCAGACTGTAAACAAGGACACTCACCTCTCCTACCATTCAGACTGAGTTATAACCAAGGACAATCTCTCTCCTACCAGTTAGACTGTTATAACCAAGGACACTCACCTCTCCTACCAGTCAGACAGAGTTATAACCAAGGACACTCACCTCTCCTACCAGTCAGACTGTTATAACCAAGGACACTCACCTCTCCTACCAGTTAGACAGAGTTATAACCAAGGACAATCTCTCTCCTACCAGTTAGACTGTTATAACCAAGGACACGCACCTCTCCTACCAGTTAGACTGTTATAACCAAGGACACTCACCTCTCCTACCATTCAGACTGTTATAACCAAGGACACTCACCTCTCCTACCAGTCAGACTGTTATAACCAAGGACACTCACCTCTCCTACCAGTCAGACAGAGTTATAACCAAGGACACTCACCTCTCCTACCAGTCAGACTGTTATAACCAAGGACACTCACCTCTCCTACCAGTTAGACAGAGTTATAACCAAGGACAATCTCTCTCCTACCAGTTAGACTGTTATAACCAAGGACACGCACCTCTCCTACCAGTTAGACTGTTATAACCAAGGACACTCACCTCTCCTACCATTCAGACTGTTATAACCAAGGATACTCACCTCTCCTACCAGTCAGACTGTTATAACCAAGGACACTCACCTCTCCTACCAGTTAGACAGAGTTATAACCAAGGACATCTCTCTCCTACCAGTTAGACTGTTATAACCAAGGACACTCACCTCTCCTACCAGTCAGACAGAGTTATAACCAAGGACACTCACCTCTCCTACCAGTCAGACTGTTATAACCAAGGACACTCACCTCTACTACCAGTTAGACAGAGTTATAACCGAGGACAATCTCTCTCCTACCAGTTAGACTGTTATAACCAAGGACACGCACCTCTCCTACCATTCAGACTGTTATAACCAAGGATACTCACCTCTCCTACCAGTCAGACTGTTATAACCAAGGACACTCACCTCTCATACCATTCAGACTGTTATAACCAAGGAAAATCTATCTCCTACCAGTTAGACAGAGTTATAACCAAGGACACTCTCTCTCCTACCACTTAGACTGTTATAACCAAGGACACTCACCTCTCCTACCAGTTAGACAGAGTTATAACCAAGGACACTCAACTCTCCTACCAGTCAGGCTGTTATAACCAAGGACACTCACCTCTCCTACCATTCAGACTGTTATAACCTACACTCACCTCTCCTACCAGTCAGACTGTTATAACCAAGGACACTCACCTCTCCTACCATTCAGACAGAGTTATAACCAAGGACACTCATCTCTCCTACCATTCAGACAGAGTTATAACCAAGGACACTCACCTCTCCTACCATTCAGACAGAGTTATAACCAAGGACACTCATCTCTCCTACCATTCAGAAAGAGTTAAAACCAAGACACTCACCTCTCCTACCAGTTAGACAGAGTTATAACCAAGGACACTCACCTCTCCTACCATTCAGACAGAGTTATAACCAAGGACACTCACCTCTCCTACCATTCAGACTGTTATAACCAAGGACACTCACCTCTCCTACCAGTCAGACTGAGTTATAACCAAGGACACTCACCTCTCCTACCAGTTAGACAGAGTTATAACCAAGGACACTCACCTCTCCTACCATTCAGACAGAGTTATAACCAAGGACACTCACCTCTCCTACCAGTCAGACTGTTATAACCAAGGACACTCACCTCTCCTACCAGTTAGACAGAGTTTTAACCAAGGACACTCAACTCTCCTACCATTCAGACTGTTATAACCAAGGACACTCACCTCTCCTGCCATTCAGATAGAGTTAAAACCAAGGACACTCACCTCTCCTACCATTCAGACTGTTATAACCAAGGACACTCACCTCTCCTACCAGTCAGACTGTTATTACCAGGACACTCACCTCTCCTACCAGTTAGACAGAGTTATAACCAAGGACACTCACCTCTCCTACCAGTTAGACAGAGTTATAACCAAGGACACTCACCTCTCCTACCAGTTAGACAGAGTTATAACCAAAGACACTCACCTCTCCTACCATTCAGACAGAGTTATAACCAAGGACACTCACCTCTCCTACCAGTCAGACTGTTATAACCAAGGACACTCACCTCTCCTACCAGTCAGACAGAGTTATAACCAAGGACACTCACCTCTCCTACCAGTCAGACTGTTATAACCAAGGACACTCACCTCTCCTACCAGTTACCAGTTATAACCAAGGACAATCTCTCTCCTACCAGTTAGACTGTTATAACCAAGGACACGCACCTCTCCTACCAGTTAGACTGTTATAACCAAGGACACTCACCTCTCCTACCATTCAGACTGTTATAACCAAGGATACTCACCTCTCCTACCAGTCAGACTGTTATAACCAAGGACACTCACCTCTCCTACCAGTCAGACAGAGTTATAACCAAGGACACTCACCTCTCCTACCAGTCAGACTGTTATAACCAAGGACACTCACCTCTCCTACCAGTTAGACAGAGTTATAACCAAGGACAATCTCTCTCCTACCAGTTAGACTGTTATAACCAAGGACACGCACCTCTCCTACCAGTTAGACTGTTATAACCAAGGACACTCACCTCTCCTACCATTCAGACTGTTATAACCAAGGATACTCACCTCTCCTACCAGTCAGACTGTTATAACCAAGGACACTCACCTCTCCTACCAGTTAGACAGAGTTATAACCAAGGACAATCTCTCTCCTACCAGTTAGACTGTTATAACCAAGGACACTCACCTCTCCTACCAGTCAGACAGAGTTATAACCAAGGACACTCACCTCTCCTACCAGTCAGACTGTTATAACCAAGGACACTCACCTCTACTACCAGTTAGACAGAGTTATAACCGAGGACAATCTCTCTCCTACCAGTTAGACTGTTATAACCAAGGACACGCACCTCTCCTACCATTCAGACTGTTATAACCAAGGATACTCACCTCTCCTACCAGTCAGACTGTTATAACCAAGGACACTCACCTCTCATACCATTCAGACTGTTATAACCAAGGAAAATCTATCTCCTACCAGTTAGACAGAGTTATAACCAAGGACACTCTCTCTCCTACCACTTAGACTGTTATAACCAAGGACACTCACCTCTCCTACCAGTTAGACAGAGTTATAACCAGGACACTCAACTCTCCTACCAGTCAGGCTGTTATAACCAAGGACACTCACCTCTCCTACCATTCAGACTGTTATAACCAAGTACACTCACCTACCTCCTACCAGACACTCACCTCTCCTACCAGTTCAGACAGAGTTATAACCAAGGACACTCATCTCTCCTACCATTCAGAAAGAGTTAAAACCAAGGACACTCACCTCTCCTACCATTCAGACAGAGTTATAACCAAGGACACTCATCTCTCCTACCATTCAGAAAGAGTTAAAACCAGGACACTCACCTCTCCTACCAGTTAGACAGAGTTATAACCAAGGACACTCACCTCTCCTACCATTCAGACAGAGTTATAACCAAGGACACTCACCTCTCCTACCATTCAGACTGTTATAACCAAGGACACTCACCTCTCCTACCAGTCAGACTGAGTTATAACCAAGGACACTCACCTCTCCTACCAGTTAGACAGAGTTATAACCAAGGACACTCACCTCTCCTACCATTCAGACAGAGTTATAACCAAGGACACTCACCTCTCCTACCAGTCAGACTGTTATAACCAAGGACACTCACCTCTCCTACCAGTTAGACAGAGTTTTAACCAAGGACACTCAACTCTCCTACCATTCAGACTGTTATAACCAAGGACACTCACCTCTCCTGCCATTCAGATAGAGTTAAAACCAAGGACACTCACCTCTCCTACCATTCAGACTGTTATAACCAAGGACACTCACCTCTCCTACCAGTCAGACTGTTATTACCAAGGACACTCACCTCTCCTACCAGTTAGACAGAGTTATAACCAAGGACACTCACCTCTCCTACCAGTTAGACAGAGTTATAACCAAGGACACTCACCTCTCCTACCAGTTAGACAGAGTTATAACCAAAGACACTCACCTCTCCTACCATTCAGACAGAGTTATAACCAAGGACACTCACCTCTCCTACCAGTCAGACTGTTATAACCAAGGACACTCACCTCTCCTACCAGTCAGACTGTTATAACCAAGGACACTCACCTCTCCTACCAGTTAGACAGTTATAACCAAGACACTCACCTCTCCTACCAGTTAGACAGAGTTATAACCAAGGACAATCTCTCTCCTACCAGTTAGACTGTTATAACCAAGGACACTCACCTCCTACCCTACCATCCTACCATTCAGACTGTTATAACCAAGGACACTCACCTCTCCTACCAGTCAGACTGTTATAACCAAGGACACTCACCTCTCCTACCAGTTAGACAGAGTTATAACCAAGGACAATCTCTCTCCTACCAGTTAGACTGTTATAACCAAGGACACTCACCTCTCCTACCAGTCAGACAGAGTTATAACCAAGGACACTCACCTCTCCTACCATTCAGACTGTTATAACCAAGGACACTCACCTCTCCTACCAGTCAGACAGAGTTATAACCAAGGACACTCACCTCTCCTACCATTCAGACTGTTATAACCAAGGATACTCACCTCTCCTACCACAGACTGTTATAACCAAGGAAAATCTATCTCCTACCAGTTAGACAGAGTTATAACCAAGGACACTCACCTCTCCTACCAGTCAGACTGTTATAACCAAGGACACTCACCTCTCCTACCAGTTAGACAGAGTTATAACCAAGGTTATCAACTCTCCTACCAGTCAGGCTGTTATAACCAAGGACACTCACCTCTCCTACCATTCAGACTGTTATAACCAAGGACACTCACCTCTCCTACCAGTCAGACAGAGTTATAACCAAGGACACTCATCTCTCCTACCATTCAGAAAGAGTTAAAACCAAGGACACTCACCTCTCCTACCATTCAGACAGAGTTATAACCAAGGACACTCATCTCTCCTACCATTCAGAAAGAGTTAAAACCAAGGACACTCACCTCTCCTACCAGTTAGACAGAGTTATAACCAAGGACACTCACCTCTCCTACCATTCAGACAGAGTTATAACCAAGGACACTCACCTCTCCTACCATTCAGACTGTTATAACCAAGGACACTCACCTCTCCTACCAGTCAGACTGAGTTATAACCAAGGACACTCACCTCTCCTACCAGTTAGACAGAGTTATAACCAAGGACACTCACCTCTCCTACCATTCAGACAGAGTTATAACCAAGGACACTCACCTCTCCTACCAGTCAGACTGTTATAACCAAGGACACTCACCTCTCCTACCAGTTAGACAGAGTTTTAACCAAGGACACTCAACTCTCCTACCATTCAGACTGTTATAACCAAGGACACTCACCTCTCCTGCCATTCAGATAGAGTTAAAACCAAGGACACTCACCTCTCCTACCATTCAGACTGTTATAACCAAGGACACTCACCTCTCCTACCAGTCAGACTGTTATTACCAAGGACACTCACCTCTCCTACCAGTTAGACAGAGTTATAACCAAGGACACTCACCTCTCCTACCAGTTAGACAGAGTTATAACCAGGACACTCACCTCTCCTACCAGTTAGACAGAGTTATAACCAAAGACACTCACCTCTCCTACCATTCAGACAGAGTTATAACCAAGGACACTCACCTCTCCTACCATTCAGACTGTTATAACCAAGGACACCCACCTCCCCTACCAGTCAGACTGTTATAACCAAGAACTCTCACCTCTCCTACCAGTTAGACAGAGTTATAACCAAGGACACTCACCTCTCCTACCATTCAGACAGAGTTATAACCAAGGACACTCAACTCTCCTACCATTCAGACTGTTATAACCAAGGACACTCACCTCTCCTGCCATTCAGATAGAGTTAAAACCAAGGACACTCACCTCTCCTACCATTCAGACAGAGTTATAACCAAGGACACTCACCCCTCCTACCATTCAGAAGAGTTATAACCAAGGACACTCACCTCTCCTACCAGTTAGACTGTTATAACCAAGGACACTCACCTCTCCTACCATTCAGACTGAGTAATAACCAAGGACACTCACCTCTCCTACCATTCAGACTGAGTTATAACCAAGGACACTCACCTCTCCTACCATTCAGACTGAGTTATAACCAAGGACACTCACCTCTCCTACCAGTCAGACAGTTATAACCAGGACACTCACCTCTCCTACCAGTCAGACTGTTATAACCAAGGACACTCACCTCTCCTACCAGTTAGACAGAGTTATAACCAAGGACAATCTCTCTCCTACCAGTTAGACTGTTATAACCAAGGACACTCACCTCTCCTACCAGTCAGACAGAGTTATAACCAAGGACACTCACCTCTCCTACCAGTCAGACTGTTATAACCAAGGACACTCACCTCTCCTACCAGTTAGACAGAGTTATAACCAAGGACAATCTCTCTCCTACCAGTTAGACTGTTATAACCAAGGACACGCACCTCTCCTACCAGTTAGACTGTTATAACCAAGGACACTCACCTCTCCTACCATTCAGACTGTTATAACCAAGGATACTCACCTCTCCTACCAGTCAGACTGTTATAACCAAGGACACTCACCTCTCCTACCAGTCAGACAGAGTTATAACCAAGGACACTCACCTCTCCTACCAGTCAGACTGTTATAACCAAGGACACTCACCTCTCCTACCAGTTCAGACAGAGTTATAACCAAGGACAATCTCTCTCCTACCAGTTAGACTGTTATAACCAAGGACACGCACCTCTCCTACCAGTTAGACTGTTATAACCAAGGAC
Organism: Oncorhynchus tshawytscha; assembly: GCF_018296145.1. Taxonomy (NCBI): domain Eukaryota; kingdom Metazoa; phylum Chordata; class Actinopteri; order Salmoniformes; family Salmonidae; genus Oncorhynchus; species Oncorhynchus tshawytscha. The sequence continues at coordinate 59,462 of NW_024608415.1, forward strand.
ACTCACCTCTCCTACCATTCAGACTGTTATAACCAAGGATACTCACCTCTCCTACCAGTCAGACTGTTATAACCAAGGACACTCACCTCTCCTACCAGTTAGACAGAGTTATAACCAAGGACAATCTCTCTCCTACCAGTTAGACTGTTATAACCAAGGACACTCACCTCTCCTACCAGTCAGACAGAGTTATAACCAAGGACACTCACCTCTCCTACCAGTCAGACTGTTATAACCAAGGACACTCACCTCTACTACCAGTTAGACAGAGTTATAACCGAGGACAATCTCTCTCCTACCAGTTAGACTGTTATAACCAAGGACACGCACCTCTCCTACCATTCAGACTGTTATAACCAAGGATACTCACCTCTCCTACCAGTCAGACTGTTATAACCAAGGACACTCACCTCTCATACCATTCAGACTGTTATAACCAAGGAAAATCTATCTCCTACCAGTTAGACAGAGTTATAACCAAGGACACTCTCTCTCCTACCACTTAGACTGTTATAACCAAGGACACTCACCTCTCCTACCAGTTAGACAGAGTTATAACCAAGGACACTCAACTCTCCTACCAATCAGGCTGTTATAACCAAGGACACTCACCTCTCCTACCATTCAGACTGTTATAACCAAGTACACTCACCTCTCCTACCAGTCAGACTGTTATAACCAAGGACACTCACCTATCCTACCAGTTAGACAGAGTTGTAAACAAGGACACTCACCTCTCCTACCATTCAGACTGAGTAATAACCAAGGACACTCATCTCTCCTACCATTCAGAAAGAGTTAAAACCAAGGACACTCACCTCTCCTACCAGTTAGACAGAGTTATAACCAAGGACACTCACCTCTCCTACCATTCAGACAGAGTTATAACCAAGGACACTCACCTCTCCTACCATTCAGACTGTTATAACCAAGGACACTCACCTCTCCTACCAGTCAGACTGAGTTATAACCAAGGACACTCACCTCTCCTACCAGTTAGACAGAGTTATAACCAAGGACACTCACCTCTCCTACCATTCAGACAGAGTTATAACCAAGGACTCTCACCTCTCCTACCAGTCAGACAGTGTTATAACCAAGGACACTCACCTCTCCTACCATTCAGACAGAGTTATAACCAAGGACACTCAACTCTCCTACCATTCAGACTGTTATAACCAAGGACACTCACCTCTCCTGCCATTCAGATAGAGTTAAAACCAAGGACACTCACCTCTCCTACCATTCAGACTGTTATAACCAAGGACACTCACCTCTCCTACCAGTCAGACTGTTATTACCAAGGACACTCACCTCTCCTACCAGTTAGACAGAGTTATAACAAAGGACACTCACCTCTCCTACCAGTTAGACAGAGTTATAACCAAAGACACTCACCTCTCTCCTACCATTCAGACAGAGTTATAACCAAGGACACTCACCTCTCCTACCATTCAGACTGTTATAACCAAGGACACCCACCTCCCTACCAGTCAGACTGTTATAACCAAGAACTCTCACCTCTCCTACCAGTTAGACAGAGTTATAACCAAGGACACTCACCTCTCCTACCATTCAGAAAGAGTTATAACCAAGGACACTCACCTCTCCTACCATTCAGAATGTTATAACCAAGGACACCCACCTCCCTACCAGTTAGACAGAGTTATAACCAAGGACACTCACCTCTCCTACCAGTTAGACAGAGTTATAACCAAGGACACTCACCTCTCCTACCATTCAGACAGAGTTATAACCAAGGACACTCACCTCTCCTACCATTCAGACTGTTATAACCAAGGACACCCACCTCCCCTACCAGTCAGACTGTTATAACCAAGAACTCTCACCTCTCCTACCAGTTAGACAGAGTTATAACCAAGGACACTCACCTCTCCTACCATTCAGAAAGAGTTATAACCAAGGACACTCACCTCTCCTACCATTCAGAATGTTATAACCAAGGACACCCACCTCCCCTACCAGTTAGACAGAGTTATAACCAAGGACACTCACCTCTCCTACCATTCAGAAAGAGTTATAACCAAGGACACTCACCTCTCCTACCATTCAGACTGTTATAACCAAGGACACTCACCTCTCCTACCAGTTAGACAGAGTTATAACCAAGGACACCCACCTCCCCTACCAGTCAGACTGTTATAACCAAGGACACCCACCTCCCCTACCAGTCAGACTGTTATAACCAAGGACACTCACCTCTCCTACCAGTCAGACTGTTATAACCAAGGACACTCACCTCTCCTACCAGTTAGACAGAGTTGTAACCAAGGATACTCACCTCTCCTACCATTCAGACAGAGTTATAACCAAGGACACCCACCTCCCCTACCAGTCAGACTGTTATAACCAAGGACACTCACCTCTCCTACCAGTCAGACTG
>NW_024608416.1:0-61882 GCF_018296145.1 Oncorhynchus tshawytscha
CATGTTAGACAGCGTTAGACATGTTAGACATGTTAGGACAGCGTTAGACATGTTAGGCAGCGTTAGACATGTTAGGCAGCGTTAGACAGCGTTAGACATGTTAGGCAGCGTTAGACAGCGTAGAACAGACAGCGTTAGACAGCGTTAGGCAGCGTTGGACATGTTAGGCAGCGTTAGAGATGTTAGACAGCGTTAGGCAGCGTTAGACATGTTAGACAGCGTTAGACATGTTAGACAGCGTTAGACAGCGTTAGACATGTTAGACAGCGTTAGGCAGCGTTAGACAGCGTTAGACATGTTAGGCAGCGTTAGACATGTTAGGCAGCGTTAGGCAGCGTGAGACAGCGTTAGACAGCGTTAGACAGCGTTAGACAGCGTTAGACATGTTAGGCAGCGTTAGACATGTTAGGCAGCGTTAGACATGTTAGGCAGCGTTAGACATGTTAGACAGCGTTAGACATGTTAGGCAGCGTTAGACATGTTAGGCAGCGTTAGACACAGCGTTAGGCAGCGTTAGACATGTTAGACAGCGTTAGACATGTTAGGCAGCGTTAGACAGCGTTAGGCAGCGTTAGACATGTTAGACAGCGTTAGACATGTTAGACAGCGTTAGACAGCGTTAGGCAGCGTTAGACATGTTAGGCAGCGTTAGACATGTTAGACAGCGTTAGACATGTTAGGCAGCGTTAGACATGTTAGGCAGCGTTAGACATGTTAGGCAGCGTTAGACATGGCAGCGTGAGACAGCGTTAGACAGCGTTAGACAGCGTTAGACAGCGTTAGACATGTTAGGCAGCGTTAGACATGTTAGGCAGCGTTAGACAGCGTTAGACATGTTAGGCAGCGTTAGACATGTTAGGCAGCGTTAGACATGTTAGGCAGCGTTAGACAGCGTTAGACATGTTAGGCAGCGTTAGACATGTTAGGCAGCGTTAGGCAGCGTTAGACATGTTAGGCAGCGTTAGATGCGTTAGACATGTTAGACAGCGTTAGACATGTTAGGCAGCGTTAGACATGTTAGGCAGCGTTAGACATGTTAGGCAGCGTTAGACATGTTAGGCAGCGTTAGACATGTTAGGCAGCGTTAGACATGTTAGACATGTTAGACAGCGTTAGACATGTTAGGCAGCGTTAGACATGTTAGGCAGCGTTAGACATGTTAGGCAGCGTTAGACATGTTAGGCAGCGTTAGACATGTTAGGCAGCGTTAGACATGTTAGGGCAGCGTTAGACAGCGTTAGACATGTTAGGCAGCGTTAGACATGTTAGGCAGCGTAAGACATGTTAGGCAGCGTTAGACATTTAGGCAGCGTTAGACATGTTAGGCAGCGTTAGACATGTTAGGCAGCGTTAGACAGCGTTAGACAGCGTTAGACAGCGTTAGACATGTTAGGCAGCGTTAGACATGTTAGGCAGCGTTAGACATGTTAGGCAGCGTTAGACATGTTAGGCAGCGTTAGACATGTTAGGCAGCGTTAGACATGTTAGGCAGCGTTAGACATGTTAGGCAGCGTTAGACATGTTAGGCAGTGTTAGACATGTTAGGCAGCGTTAGGCAGCGTTAGACAGTGTTAGACAGCGTTAGACAGCGTTAGACATGTTAGGCAGCGTTAGACAGCGTTAGACATGTTAGGCAGCGTTAGACAGCGTTAGACATGTTAGACAGCGTTAGACATGTTAAGCAGCGTTAGACATGTTAGGCAGCGTTAGACAGCGTTAGACATGTTAGACAGCGTTAGACATGTTAGGCAGCGTTAGACATGTTAGACAGCGTTAGACATGTTAGACAGCGTTAGACAGCGTTAGACATGTTAGACAGCGTTAGACATGTTAGGCAGCGTTAGACATGTTAGACAGCGTTAGACATGTTAGGCAGCGTTAGACAGCGTTAGACAGCGTTAGACATGTTAGGCAGCGTTAGACATGTTAGGCAGCGTTAGACATGTTAGGCAGCGTTAGACATGTTAGGCAGCGTTAGACATGTTAGGCAGCGTTAGACATGTTAGGCAGCGTTAGACATGTTAGGCAGCGTTAGACATGTTAGGCAGTGTTAGACATGTTAGGCAGCGTTAGGCAGCGTTAGACAGTGTTAGACAGCGTTAGACAGCGTTAGACATGTTAGGCAGCGTTAGACAGCGTTAGACATGTTAGGCAGCGTTAGACAGCGTTAGACATGTTAGACAGCGTTAGACATGTTAAGCAGCGTTAGACATGTTAGGCAGCGTTAGACAGCGTTAGACATGTTAGACAGCGTTAGACATGTTAGGCAGCGTTAGACATGTTAGACAGCGTTAGACATGTTAGACAGCGTTAGACAGCGTTAGACATGTTAGACAGCGTTAGACATGTTAGGCAGCGTTAGACATGTTAGACAGCGTTAGACATGTTAGGCAGCGTTAGACAGCGTTAGACATGTTAGACAGCGTTAGACATGTTAGGCAGCGTTAGACAGCGTTAGACAGCGTTAGACAGCGTTAGACATGTTAGGCAGCGTTAGACATGTTAGACAGCGTTAGACATGTTAGACAGCGTTAGACATGTTAGACAGCGTTAGACATGTTAGACAGCGTTAGACATGTTAGGCAGCGTTAGACAGCGTTAGACAGCGTTAGACAGCGTTAGACATGTTAGGCAGCGTTAGACATGTTAGACAGCGTTAGACATGTTAGACAGCGTTAGACATGTTAGACAGCGTTAGACATGTTAGACAGCGTTAGACATGTTAGGCAGCGTTAGACAGCGTTAGACAGCGTTAGACAGCGTTAGACATGTTAGGCAGCGTTAGACATGTTAGGCAGCGTTAGACAGCGTTAGACATGTTAGACAGCGTTAGACAGCGTTAGACAGCGTTAGACATGTTAGGCAGCGTTAGACATGTTAGGCAGCGTTAGACAGCGTTAGACATGTTAGACAGCGTTAGACAGCGTTAGACAGCGTTAGACATGTTAGACAGCGTTAGACAGCGTTAGACATGTTAAGCAGCGTTAGGCAGCGTTAGACAGCGTTAGACATGTTAGACAGCGTTAGGCAGCGTTAGACAGCGTTAGACAGCGTTAGACAGCGTTAGACATGTTAGACAGCGTTAGACATGTTAGGCAGCGTTAGACATGTTAGACAGCGTTAGACAGCGTTAGACATGTTAAGCAGCGTTAGGCAGCGTTAGACAGCGTTAGACATGTTAGACAGCGTTAGACAGCGTTAGACAGCGTTAGACAGCGTTAGACATGTTAGGCAGCGTTAGACAGCGTTAGACAGCGTTAGACAGCGTTAGACATGTTAGGCAGCGTTAGACAGCGTTAGACAGCGTTAGACAGCGTTAGACATGTTAGACAGCGTTAGACAGCGTTAGACATGTTAAGCAGCGTTAGGCAGCGTTAGACAGCGTTAGACATGTTAGACAGCGTTAGACATGTTAGGCAGCGTTAGACAGCATTAGACATGTTAGACAGCGTTAGACAGCGTTAGACATGTTAGGCAGCGTTAGACAGCGTTAGACATGTTAGGCAGCGTTAGACATGTTAAGCAGCGTTAGACAGCGTTAGACATGTTAGACAGCGTTAGACAGCGTTAGACAGCGTTAGACAGCGTTAGACAGCGTTAGACAGCATTAGACATGTTAAGCAGCGTTAGACAGCGTTAGACATGTTAGACAGCGTTAGACAGCGTTAGACATGTTAGGCAGCGTTAGACAGCGTTAGACACATTAGGCAGCGTTAGACACGTTAGGCAGCGTTAGACACGTTAGGCAGCGTTAGACATGTTAGGCAGCGTTAGACACGTTAGGCAGCGTTAGACAGCGTTAGACACATTAGGCAGCGTTAGACATGTTAGGCAGCGTTAGACAGCGTTAGACATGTTAGACAGCGTTAGACACGTTAGGCAGCGTTAGACACATTAGGCAGCGTTAGACATGTTAGGCAGCGTTAGACAGCGTTAGACATGTTAGACAGCGTTAGACACGTTAGGCAGCGTTAGACACGTTAGGCAGCGTTAGACAGCGTTAGACACGTTAGGCAGCGTTAGACAGCGTTAGACACATTAGGCAGCGTTAGACACGTTAGGCAGCGTTAGACACGTTAGGCAGCGTTAGACATGTTAGGCAGCGTTAGACAGCGTTAGACATGTTAGACAGCGTTAGACATGTTAGGCAGCGTTAGACATGTTAGGCAGCGTTAGACATGTTAAGCAGCGTTAGGCAGCGTTAGACAGCGTTAGACAGCGTTAGACATGTTGGAGCAGCGTTAGACATGTTAGACAGCGTTAGACAGCGTTAGACATGTTAGGCAGCGTTAGACATGTTAGGCAGCGTTAGACATGTTAGGCAGCGTTAGACAGCATTAGACATGTTAAGCAGCGTTAGACAGCGTTAGACATGTTAGACAGCGTTAGACAGCGTTAGACATGTTAGGCAGCGTTAGACACGTTAGGCAGCGTTAGACACGTTAGGCAGCGTTAGACATGTTAGGCAGCGTTAGACAGCGTTAGACATGTTAGACAGCGTTAGACACGTTAGGCAGCGTTAGACATGTTAGGCAGCGTTAGACATGTTAAGCAGCGTTAGGCAGCGTTAGACAGCGTTAGACAGCGTTAGACATGTTAGACAGCGTTAGACATGTTAGACAGCGTTAGACAGCGTTAGACATGTTAGGCAGCGTTAGACATGTTAGGCAGCGTTAGACATGTTAGGCAGCGTTAGACAGCGTTAGACAGCGTTAGGCAGCGTTAGGCAGCGTTAGACAGTGTTAGACATGTTAGACAGCGTTAGACATGTTAGGCAGCGTTAGACAGCGTTAGACATGTTAGGCAGCGTTAGACAGCGTTAGACATGTTAGACAGCGTTAGACATGTTAGGCAGCGTTAGACAGCATTAGACATGTTAAGCAGCGTTAGGCAGCGTTAGACATGTTAGGCAGCGTTAGACATGTTAGACACATTAGGCAGCGTTAGACACGTTAGGCAGCGTTAGACACGTTAGGCAGCGTTAGACATGGTAGACACGTTAGGCAGCGTTAGACATGTTAAGCAGCGTTAGGCAGCGTTAGACATGTTAGACACGTTAGGCAGCGTTAGACATGTTAGACAGCGTTAGACAGCGTTAGACATGTTAGACACGTTAGGCAGCGTTAGACAGCGTTAGACATGTTAGACACGTTAGGCAGCGTTAGACATGTTAGACAGCGTTAGGCAGCGCTAGACATGTTAAGCAGCGTTAGACAGCGTTAGACAGCGTTAGACATGTTAGGCAGCGTTAGGCAGCGTTAGACATGTTAAGCAGCGTTAGACATGTTAAGCAGCGTTAGACATGTTAAGCAGCGTTAGACATGTTAAGCAGCGTTAGACATGTTAGGCAGCGTTAGACATGTTAAGCAGCTTTAGACATGTTAAGCAGCGTTAGACATGTTAGGCAGCGTTAGACATGTTAAGCAGCGTTAGACATGTTAAGCAGCGTTAGACATGTTAGACACGTTAGGCAGCGTTAGACATGGTAGACACGTTAGGCAGCGTTAGACATGTTAGGCAGCGTTAGACAGCGTTAGACATGTTAGGCAGCGTTAGACATGGTAGGCAGCGTTAGGCAGCGTTAGACATGTTAGGCAGCGTTAGACATGTTAAGCAGCGTTAGACAGCGTTAGACATGTTAGGCAGCGTTAGACATGTTAAGCAGCGTTAGGCAGCGTTAGACATGTTAAGCAGCGTTAGGCAGCGTTAGACATGTTAAGCAGCGTTAGACATGTTAGACAACATTAGACATGTTAAGCAGCGTTAGGCAGCGTTAGACATGTTAAGCAGCGTTAGACAGTGTTAGACATGTTAAGCAGCGTTAGACATGTTAGACAACATTAGACATGTTAAGCAGCGTTAGGCAGTGTTAGACATGTTAAGCAGCGTTAGACATGTTAGACAGCGTTAGGCAGCGTTAAACATGTTAAGCAGCGTTAGACAGTGTTAGACATGTTAAGCAGCGTTAGACATGTTAGACAGCGTTAGGCAGCGTTAGGCATGTTAGGCAGCGTTAGGCAGCGTTAGACATGTTAAGCAGCGTTAGACAGTGTTAGACATGTTAGGCAGCGTTAGACACGTTAGACACGTTAGGCAGCGTTAGACAGCGTTAGACAGCGTTAGACAGTGTTAGACACGTTAGACACGTTAGGCAGCGTTAGACAGCGTTAGACATGTTAGACAGCTTTATGCAGCGTTAGACATGTTAGGCAGCGTTAGACACGTTAGGCAGCGTTAGACACGTTAGACACGTTAGGCAGCGTTAGACAGCGTTAGACAGCGTTAGACATGTTAGACACGTTTGGCAGCGTTAGACATGTTAGACAGCTTTATGCAGCGTTAGACATGTTAGACAGCGTTAGACATGTTAGGCAGCGTTAGGCAGCGTTAGACATGTTAGGCAGCGTTAGACAGCATTGGACATGTTAGGCAGCGTTAGACATGTTAGACATGTTAAGCAGCGTTAGACAGCGTTAGACAGCGTTAGACATGTTAGGCAGCGTTAGGCAGCGTTAGACATGTTAGGCAGCGTTAGACAGCATTGGACATGTTAGGCAGCGTTAGACATGTTAGACATGTTAAGCAGCGTTAGACAGCGTTAGACAGCATTAGACATGTTAGGCAGCGTTAGGCAGCGTTAGACATGTTAGGCAGCGTTAGACAGCATTGGACATGTTAGGCAGCGTTAGACAGTGTTAGACATGTTAAGCAGCGTTAGACATGTTAGACAACGTTAGACATGTTAAGCAGCGTTAGACAGCGTTAGACATGTTAGGCAGCGTTAGACATGTTAGACACGTTTGGCAGCGTTAGACATGTTAGACAGCTTTATGCAGCGTTAGACATGTTAAGCAGCGTTAGGCAGCGTTAGACATGTTAGACAGCGTTAGACATGTTAGGCAGCGTTAGACATGTTAGGCAGCGTTAGGCAGCGTTAGACATGTTAGGCAGCGTTAGACAGCGTTAGACATGTTAGACAGCGTTAGACAGTGTTAGACATGTTAAGCAGCGTTAGACAGCGTTAGGCAGCGTTAGACATGTTAAGCAGCGTTAGACAGCGTTAGACATGTTAGGCAGCGTTAGGCACTGTTAGACATGTTAGACAGCGTTAGACATGTTAGGCAGCGTTAGACATGTTAGGCAGCGTTAGACATGTTAGGCAGCGTTAGACATGTTAGGCAGCGTTAGACATGTTAGGCAGCGTTAGACAGCGTTAGACAGCGTTAGACAGCGTTAGACATGTTAGGCAGCGTTAGACATGTTAGGCAGCGTTAGACATGTTTGGCAGCGTTAGACATATTAGGCAGCGTTAGGCAGCGTTAGGCAGCGTTAGACATGTTAAGCAGCGTTAGACAGCGTTAGACATGTTAGGCAGCGTTAGACAGCGTAAGACATGTTAAGCAGCGTTAGACAGCGTAAGACATGTTAGACATGTTAGGCAGCGTTAGACAGCGTTAGACATGTTAGACATGTTAGGCAGCGTTAGACATGTTAGACATGTTAAGCAGCGTTAGACATGTTAGGCAGCGTTAGACATGTTAGGCAGCGTTAGACATGTTAGGCAGCGTTAGACATGTTAGGCAGCGTTAGACATGTTAAGCAGCGTTAGACAGCGTTAGACATGTTAAGCAGCTTTAGACATGTTAAGCAGCGTTAGACATGTTAGGCAGCGTTAGACATGTTAAGCAGCGTTAGACATGTTAGGCAGCGTTAGACATGTTAAGCAGCGTTAGACATGTTAAGCAGCGTTAGACATGTTAGGCAGCGTTAGACATGTTAGGCAGCGTTAGACATGTTAAGCAGCGTTAGACATGTTAAGCAGCGTTAGACATGTTAAGCAGCGTTAGACATGTTAAGCAGCGTTAGACATGTTAAGCAGCGTTAGACATGTTAGGCAGCGTTAGACATGTTAGGCAGCGTTAGACATGTTAAGCAGCGTTAGACATGTTAGGCAGCGTTAGACATGTTAAGCAGCGTTAGACATGTTAAGCAGCGTTAGACATGTTAAGCAGCGTTAGACATGTTAGCAGCGTTAGACATGTTAGGCAGCGTTAGACATGTTAAGCAGCGTTAGACATGTTAGGCAGCGTTAGACATGTTAAGCAGCGTTAGACATGTTAGGCAGCGTTAGACATGTTAAGCAGCGTTAGACATGTTAAGCAGCGTTAGACATGTTAAGCAGCGTTAGACATGTTAACAGCGTTAGACATGTTAAGTAGCGTTAGACATGTTAGACATGTTAGACAGCGTTAGACAGCATTAGACACGTTAGACATGTTAAGCAGCGTTAGACATGTTAAGCAGCGTTAGACATGTTAAGCAGCGTTAGACATGTTAAGCAGCGTTAGACATGTTAAGCAGCGTTAGACATGTTAAGCAGCGTTAGACATGTTAGGCAGCGTTAGACATGTTAAGCAGCGTTAGACATGTTAAGCAGCGTTAGACACGTTAGACATGTTAAGCAGCGTTAGACATGTTAGACAGCGTTAGACAGCGTTAGACAGTGTTAGACATGTTAGACAGCGTTAGACATGTTAAGCAGCGTTAGACAGCGTTAGACAGCGTTAGACAGCGTTAGACAGCGTTAGACATGTTAGGCAGCATTAGACAGCGTTAGACACGTTAGGCAGCGTTAGACATGTTAGACAGCGTTAGACAGCGTTAGACAGCGTTAGACAGCGTTAGACAGCGTTAGGCAGCGTTAGACAGCGTTAGACAGCGTTAGGCAGCGTTAGGCAGCGTTAGGCAGCGTTAGACAGCGTTAGACATGTTAGGCAGCGTTAGACAGCGTTAGACACGTTAGGCAGCGTTAGACATGTTAGACAGCGTTAGACAGCGTTAGACAGCGTTAGACAGCGTTAGACAGCGTTAGGCAGCGTTAGACAGCGTTAGACAGCGTTAGACATGTTAGACAGCGTTAGACAGCGTTAGACAGCGTTAGGCAGCGTTAGGCAGCGTTAGACAGCGTTAGACAGCGTTAGACAGCGTTAGACATGTTAGACAGCGTTAGGCAGCGTTAGGCAGCGTTAGACATGTTAGACAGCGTTAGACAGCGTTAGGCAGCGTTAGGCAGCGTTAGACATGTTAGACAGCGTTAGACAGCGTTAGACATGTTAGGCAGCGTTAGACAGCGTTAGACAGCGTTAGGCAGCGTTAGACAGCGTTAGACAGCGTTAGACAGCGTTAGACATGTTAGACAGCGTTAGACAGCGTTAGACAGCGTTAGGCAGCGTTAGGCAGCGTTAGACAGCGTTAGACAGCGTTAGGCAGCGTTAGACAGCGTTAGACAGCATTAGGCAGCGTTAGGCAGCGTTAGACAGCGTTAGACATGTTAGACAGCGTTAGGCAGCGTTAGACAGCGTTAGACAGCGTTAGACACGTTAGGCAGCGTTAGACAGCGTTAGACAGCGTTAGACATGTTAGACAGCGTTAGACATGTTAGACAGCGTTAGGCAGCGTTAGACAGCGTTAGACAGCGTTAGGCAGCGTTAGACAGCGTTAGACAGCGTTAGGCAGCGTTAGACAGCGTTAGACAGCGTTAGGCAGCGTTAGGCAGCGTTAGACAGCGTTAGACAGCGTTAGGCAGCGTTAGACAGCGTTAGACAGCGTTAGACACGTTAGCAGCGTTAGACATGTTAGACAGCGTTAGACATGTTAGGCAGCGTTAGACATGTTAGACAGCGTTAGACAGCGTTAGACATGTTAGACAGCGTTAGACATGTTAGACAGCGTTAGACATGTTAGGCAGCGTTAGACATGTTAGACAGCGTTAGACATGTTAGGCAGCGTTAGACAGCGTTAGACATGTTAGACAGCGTTAGACATGTTAGGCAGCGTTAGACATGTTAGACAGCGTTAGACATGTTAGGCAGCGTTAGACATGTTAGACAGCGTTAGACATGTTAGGCAGCGTTAGACATGTTAAGCAGCGTTAGACATGTTAGGCAGCGTTAGACATGTTAAGCAGCGTTAGACATGTTAAGCAGCGTTAGACATGTTAAGCAGCGTTAGACATGTTAGCAGCGTTAGACATGTTAAGCAGCGTTAGACATGTTAAGTAGCGTTAGACATGTTAGACATGTTAGACAGCGTTAGACAGCATTAGACACGTTAGACATGTTAAGCAGCGTTAGACATGTTAAGCAGCGTTAGACATGTTAAGCAGCGTTAGACATGTTAAGCAGCGTTAGACATGTTAAGCAGCGTTAGACATGTTAAGCAGCGTTAGACATGTTAGGCAGCGTTAGACATGTTAAGCAGCGTTAGACACGTTAGACATGTTAAGCAGCGTTAGACATGTTAGACAGCGTTAGACAGCGTTAGACAGTGTTAGACATGTTAGACAGCGTTAGACATGTTAAGCAGCGTTAGACAGCGTTAGACAGCGTTAGACAGCGTTAGACAGCGTTAGACATGTTAGGCAGCATTAGACAGCGTTAGACACGTTAGGCAGCGTTAGACATGTTAGACAGCGTTAGACAGCGTTAGACAGCGTTAGACAGCGTTAGACAGCGTTAGACAGCGTTAGACAGCGTTAGGCAGCGTTAGGCAGCGTTAGGCAGCGTTAGACAGCGTTAGACATGTTAGGCAGCGTTAGACAGCGTTAGACACGTTAGGCAGCGTTAGACATGTTAGACAGCGTTAGACAGCGTTAGACAGCGTTAGACAGCGTTAGACAGCGTTAGGCAGCGTTAGACAGCGTTAGACAGCGTTAGACATGTTAGACAGCGTTAGACAGCGTTAGACAGCGTTAGGCAGCGTTAGGCAGCGTTAGACAGCGTTAGACAGCGTTAGACAGCGTTAGACATGTTAGACAGCGTTAGGCAGCGTTAGGCAGCGTTAGACATGTTAGACAGCGTTAGACAGCGTTAGGCAGCGTTAGGCAGCGTTAGACATGTTAGACAGCGTTAGACAGCGTTAGACATGTTAGGCAGCGTTAGACAGCGTTAGACAGCGTTAGGCAGCGTTAGACAGCGTTAGACAGCGTTAGACAGCGTTAGACATGTTAGACAGCGTTAGACAGCGTTAGACAGCGTTAGGCAGCGTTAGGCAGCGTTAGACAGCGTTAGACAGCGTTAGGCAGCGTTAGACAGCGTTAGACAGCATTAGGCAGCGTTAGGCAGCGTTAGACAGCGTTAGACATGTTAGACAGCGTTAGGCAGCGTTAGACAGCGTTAGACAGCGTTAGACACGTTAGGCAGCGTTAGACAGCGTTAGACAGCGTTAGACATGTTAGACAGCGTTAGACATGTTAGACAGCGTTAGGCAGCGTTAGACAGCGTTAGACAGCGTTAGGCAGCGTTAGACAGCGTTAGACAGCGTTAGGCAGCGTTAGACAGCGTTAGACAGCGTTAGGCAGCGTTAGCAGCGTTAGACAGCGTTAGACATGTTAGACAGCGTTAGGCAGCGTTAGACAGCGTTAGACAGCGTTAGACACGTTAGGCAGCGTTAGACATGTTAGACAGCGTTAGACATGTTAGGCAGCGTTAGACATGTTAGACAGCGTTAGACAGCGTTAGACATGTTAGACAGCGTTAGACATGTTAGACAGCGTTAGACATGTTAGGCAGCGTTAGACATGTTAGACAGCGTTAGACATGTTAGGCAGCGTTAGACAGCGTTAGACATGTTAGACAGCGTTAGACATGTTAGGCAGCGTTAGACATGTTAGACAGCGTTAGACATGTTAGGCAGCGTTAGACATGTTAGACAGCGTTAGACATGTTAGGCAGCGTTAGACAGCGTTAGACATGTTAGACAGCGTTAGACATGTTAGACAGCGTTAGACATGTTAGACAGCGTTAGACATGTTAGACAGCGTTAGACATGTTAGACAGCGTTAGACATGTTAGGCAGCGTTAGACATGTTAGGCAGCGTTAGACATGTTAGGCAGCGTTAGACATGTTAGGCAGCGTTAGACAGCGTTAGACATGTTAGACAGCGCGTTAGACATGTTAGGCAGCGTTAGACATGTTAGACATGTTAGACATGTTAGACATGTTAGACATGTTAGACATGTTAGACATGTTAGACATGTTAGACAGCGTTAGACATGTTAGACAGCGTTAGACATGTTAGACAGCGTTAGACATGTTAGGCAGCGTTAGACATGTTAGGCAGCGTTAGACATGTTAGGCAGCGTTAGACAGCGTTAGACATGTTATACAGCGTTAGACATGTTAGGCAGCGTTAGACAGCGTTAGACATGTTAGACAGCGTTAGACATGTTAGACAGCGTTAGACATGTTAGGCAGCGTTAGACAGCGTTAGGCAGCGTTAGACATGTTAGACAGCGTTAGACATGTTAGACAGCGTTAGACAGCGTTAGACATGTTAGACAGCGTTAGGCAGCGTTAGACAGCGTTAGACATGTTAGACAGCGTTAGACAGCGTTAGACAGCGTTAGACATGTTAGACAGCGTTAGACAGCATTAGACAGCGTTAGACATGTTAGACAGCGTTAGACATGTTAGGCAGCGTTAGACAGCGTTAGACATGTTAGACAGCGTTAGACATGTTAGACAGCGTTAGGCAGCGTTAGACAGCGTTAGACATGTTAGGCAGCGTTAGACATGTTAGACAGCGTTAGACATGTTAGACAGCGTTAGACATGTTAGACAGCGTTAGACATGTTAGACAGCGTTAGACATGTTAGACAGCGTTAGACATGTTAGACAGCGTTAGACATGTTAGACAGCGTTAGACATGTTAGACAGCGTTAGACATGTTAGACAGCGTTAGACATGTTAGACAGCGTTAGACATGTTAGACAGCGTTAGACATGTTAGACAGCGTTAGACATGTTAGACAGCGTTAGACATGTTAGACAGCGTTAGGCAGCGTTAGACAGCGTTAGACATGTTAGGCAGCGTTAGACATGTTAGACAGCGTTAGACAGCGTTAGACATGTTAGACAGCGTTAGACATGTTAGGCAGCGTTAGACATGTTAGACAGCGTTAGACATGTTAGACAGCGTTAGACATGTTAGGCAGCGTTAGACACGTTAGACATGTTAGACATGTTAGACAGCGTTAGACATGTTAGGCAGCGTTAGACAGCGTTAGACATGTTAGACAGCGTTAGACACGTTAGACACGTTAGACATGTTAGGCAGCGTTAGACAGCGTTAGACATGTTAGACAGCGTTAGACACGTTAGACATGTTAGACAGCGTTAGACATGTTAGACAGCGTTAGACATGTTAGACAGCGTTAGACATGTTAGGCAGCGTTAGACACGTTAGACATGTTAGACAGCGTTAGACACGTTAGACATGTTAGACAGCGTTAGACATGTTAGGCAGCGTTAGACAGCGTTAGACATGTTAGACAGCGTTAGACACGTTAGACATGTTAGACAGCGTTAGACATGTTAGACAGCGTTAGACATGTTAGACAGCGTTAGACATGTTAGGCAGCGTTAGACATGTTAGACAGCGTTAGACATGTTAGGCAGCGTTAGACACGTTAGACATGTTAGACATGTTAGACAGCGTTAGACATGTTAGGCAGCGTTAGACAGCGTTAGACATGTTAGACAGCGTTAGACACGTTAGACACGTTAGACATGTTAGGCAGCGTTAGACAGCGTTAGACATGTTAGACAGCGTTAGACACGTTAGACATGTTAGACAGCGTTAGACATGTTAGACAGCGTTAGACAGCGTTAGACATGTTAGACAGCGTTAGACAGCGTTAGACAGCGTTAGACACGTTAGGCAGCGTTAGACAGCGTTAGACATGTTAGACAGCGTTAGACATGTTAGACAGCGTTAGACAGCGTTAGGCATGTTAGACAGCGTTAGACAGCGTTAGACACGTTAAGCAGCGTTAGACAGCGTTAGACATGTTAGACAGCGTTAGACATGTTAGACAGCGTTAGGCAGCGTTAGACAGCGTTAGACACGTTAAGCAGCGTTAGACAGCGTTAGACATGTTAGACAGCGTTAGACAGCGTTAGACAGCGTTAGACATGTTAGACACGTTAAGCAGCGTTAGACAGCGTTAGACAGCGTTAGACAGCGTTAGACATGTTAGACACGTTAAGCAGCGTTAGACAGCGTTAGACATGTTAGACAGCGTTAGACAGCGTTAGACACGTTAAGCAGCGTTAGACAGCGTTAGACATGTTAGACAGCGTTAGACATGTTAGACAGCGTTAGGCAGCGTTAGACAGCGTTAGACATGTTAGGCAGCGTTAGACAGCGTTAGACATGTTAGACAGCGTTAGACATGTTAGGCAGCGTTAGACAGCGTTAGACATGTTAGACAGCGTTAGACAGCGTTAGACATGTTAGACAGCGTTAGGCAGCGTTAGACAGCGTTAGACATGTTAGGCAGCGTTAGACAGCGTTAGACATGTTAGGCAGCGTTAGACAGCGTTAGACATGTTAGACAGCGTTAGACATGTTAGACAGCGTTAGGCAGCGTTAGACAGCGTTAGACATGTTAGGCAGCGTTAGACAGCGTTAGGCAGCGTTAGACATGTTAGGCAGCGTTAGACATGTTAGACAGCGTTAGGCAGCGTTAGACAGCGTTAGACAGCGTTAGACATGTTAGGCAGCGTTAGACATGTTAGACAGCGTTAGACATGTTAGACAGCGTTAGGCAGCGTTAGACATGTTAGGCAGCGTTAGACATGTTAGACAGCGTTAGACATGTTAGACAGCGTTAGACATGTTAGGCAGCGTTAGACATGTTAGGCAGCGTTAGACAGCGTTAGACATGTTAGACAGCGTTAGACACGTTAGACACGTTAGACATGTTAGGCAGCGTTAGACAGCGTTAGACATGTTAGACAGCGTTAGACACGTTAGACATGTTAGACAGCGTTAGACATGTTAGACAGCGTTAGACATGTTAGACAGCGTTAGACATGTTAGGCAGCGTTAGACACGTTAGACATGTTAGACAGCGTTAGACACGTTAGACATGTTAGACAGCGTTAGACATGTTAGGCAGCGTTAGACAGCGTTAGACATGTTAGACAGCGTTAGACACGTTAGACATGTTAGACAGCGTTAGACATGTTAGACAGCGTTAGACATGTTAGACAGCGTTAGACATGTTAGGCAGCGTTAGACATGTTAGACAGCGTTAGACATGTTAGGCAGCGTTAGACACGTTAGACATGTTAGACATGTTAGACAGCGTTAGACATGTTAGGCAGCGTTAGACAGCGTTAGACATGTTAGACAGCGTTAGACACGTTAGACACGTTAGACATGTTAGGCAGCGTTAGACAGCGTTAGACATGTTAGACAGCGTTAGACACGTTAGACATGTTAGACAGCGTTAGACATGTTAGACAGCGTTAGACAGCGTTAGACATGTTAGACAGCGTTAGACAGCGTTAGACAGCGTTAGACACGTTAGGCAGCGTTAGACAGCGTTAGACATGTTAGACAGCGTTAGACATGTTAGACAGCGTTAGACAGCGTTAGGCAGCGTTAGACATGTTAGGCAGCGTTAGACATGTTAGACAGCGTTAGACAGCGTTAGACAGCGTTAGACACGTTAAGCAGCGTTAGACAGCGTTAGACATGTTAGACAGCGTTAGACATGTTAGACAGCGTTAGGCAGCGTTAGACAGCGTTAGACATGTTAGACAGCGTTAGGCAGCGTTAGACAGCGTTAGACACGTTAAGCAGCGTTAGACAGCGTTAGACATGTTAGACAGCGTTAGACATGTTAGACAGCGTTAGGCAGCGTTAGACAGCGTTAGACAGCGTTAGACATGTTAGACAGCGTTAGACATGTTAGACAGCGTTAGGCAGCGTTAGACAGCGTTAGACAGCGTTAGACAGCGTTAGACATGTTAGACAGCGTTAGACATGTTAGACAGCGTTAGACAGCGTTAGACAGCGTTAGACAGCGTTAGACAGCGTTAGACATGTTAGACAGCGTTAGACAGCGTTAGACAGCGTTAGACAGCGTTAGACAGCGTTAGACAGCGTTAGACATGTTAGACAGCGTTAGACAGCGTTAGACAGCGTTAGACAGCGTTAGACATGTTAGACAGCGTTAGACAGCGTTAGACATGTTAAGCAGCGTTAGGCAGCGTTAGACAGCGTTAGACATGTTAGACAGCGTTAGACATGTTAGGCAGCGTTAGACAGCATTAGACATGTTAGACAGCGTTAGACAGCGTTAGACATGTTAGGCAGCGTTAGACAGCGTTAGACATGTTAGGCAGCGTTAGACATGTTAAGCAGCGTTAGACAGCGTTAGACATGTTAGACAGCGTTAGACAGCGTTAGACAGCGTTAGACAGCGTTAGACAGCGTTAGACAGCATTAGACATGTTAAGCAGCGTTAGACAGCGTTAGACATGTTAGACAGCGTTAGACAGCGTTAGACATGTTAGGCAGCGTTAGACAGCGTTAGACACATTAGGCAGCGTTAGACACGTTAGGCAGCGTTAGACACGTTAGGCAGCGTTAGACATGTTAGGCAGCGTTAGACACGTTAGGCAGCGTTAGACAGCGTTAGACACATTAGGCAGCGTTAGACATGTTAGGCAGCGTTAGACAGCGTTAGACATGTTAGACAGCGTTAGACACGTTAGGCAGCGTTAGACACATTAGGCAGCGTTAGACATGTTAGGCAGCGTTAGACAGCGTTAGACATGTTAGACAGCGTTAGACACGTTAGGCAGCGTTAGACACGTTAGGCAGCGTTAGACAGCGTTAGACACGTTAGGCAGCGTTAGACAGCGTTAGACACATTAGGCAGCGTTAGACACGTTAGGCAGCGTTAGACACGTTAGGCAGCATTAGACATGTTAGGCAGCGTTAGACAGCGTTAGACATGTTAGACAGCGTTAGACATGTTAGGCAGCGTTAGACATGTTAGGCAGCGTTAGACATGTTAAGCAGCGTTAGGCAGCGTTAGACAGCGTTAGACAGCGTTAGACATGTTAGACAGCGTTAGACATGTTAGACAGCGTTAGACAGCGTTAGACATGTTAGGCAGCGTTAGACATGTTAGGCAGCGTTAGACATGTTAGGCAGCGTTAGACAGCATTAGACATGTTAAGCAGCGTTAGACAGCGTTAGACATGTTAGACAGCGTTAGACAGCGTTAGACATGTTAGGCAGCGTTGACACGTTAGGCAGCGTTAGACACGTTAGGCAGCGTTAGACATGTTAGGCAGCGTTAGACAGCGTTAGACATGTTAGACAGCGTTAGACACGTTAGGCAGCGTTAGACATGTTAGGCAGCGTTAGACATGTTAAGCAGCGTTAGGCAGCGTTAGACAGCGTTAGACAGCGTTAGACATGTTAGACAGCGTTAGACATGTTAGACAGCGTTAGACAGCGTTAGACATGTTAGGCAGCGTTAGACATGTTAGGCAGCGTTAGACATGTTAGGCAGCGTTAGACAGCGTTAGACAGCGTTAGGCAGCGTTAGGCAGCGTTAGACAGTGTTAGACATGTTAGACAGCGTTAGACATGTTAGGCAGCGTTAGACAGCGTTAGACATGTTAGGCAGCGTTAGACAGCGTTAGACATGTTAGACAGCGTTAGACATGTTAGGCAGCGTTAGACAGCATTAGACATGTTAAGCAGCGTTAGGCAGCGTTAGACATGTTAGGCAGCGTTAGACATGTTAGACACATTAGGCAGCGTTAGACACGTTAGGCAGCGTTAGACACGTTAGGCAGCGTTAGACATGGTAGACACGTTAGGCAGCGTTAGACATGTTAAGCAGCGTTAGGCAGCGTTAGACATGTTAGACACGTTAGGCAGCGTTAGACATGTTAGACAGCGTTAGACAGCGTTAGACATGTTAGACACGTTAGGCAGCGTTAGACAGCGTTAGACATGTTAGACACGTTAGGCAGCGTTAGACATGTTAGACAGCGTTAGGCAGCGCTAGACATGTTAAGCAGCGTTAGACAGCGTTAGACAGCGTTAGACATGTTAGGCAGCGTTAGGCAGCGCTAGACATGTTAAGCAGCGTTAGACAGCGTTAGACAGCGTTAGACATGTTACAGCGTTAGACATGTTAAGCAGCGTTAGACATGTTAGGCAGCGTTAGACATGTTAAGCAGCTTTAGACATGTTAAGCAGCGTTAGACATGTTAGGCAGCGTTAGACATGTTAAGCAGCGTTAGACATGTTAAGCAGCGTTAGACATGTTAGACACGTTAGGCAGCGTTAGACATGGTAGACACGTTAGGCAGCGTTAGACATGTTAGGCAGCGTTAGACAGCGTTAGACATGTTAGGCAGCGTTAGACATGGTAGGCAGCGTTAGGCAGCGTTAGACATGTTAGGCAGCGTTAGACATGTTAAGCAGCGTTAGGCAGCGTTAGACATGTTAAGCAGCGTTAAACATGTTAGGCAGCGTTAGACATGTTAAGCAGCGTTAGGCAGCGTTAGACATGTTAAGCAGCGTTAGGCAGCGTTAGACATGTTAAGCAGCGTTAGACATGTTAGGCAGCGTTAAACATGTTAAGCAGCGTTAGGCAGCGTTAGACATGTTAAGCAGCGTTAGACAGTGTTAGACATGTTAAGCAGCGTTAGACATGTTAGACAGCGTTAGACATGTTAAGCAGCGTTAGGCAGCGTTAGACATGTTAAGCAGCGTTAGACATGTTAGACAGCGTTAGACATGTTAAGCAGCGTTAGACAGTGTTAGACATGTTAAGCAGCGTTAGACATGTTAGACAGCGTTAGGCAGCGTTAGACATGTTAGGCAGCGTTAGACACGTTAGACATGTTAGGCAGCGTTAGACAGTGTTAGACATGTTAGGCAGCGTTAGACACGTTAGACACGTTAGGCAGCGTTAGACAGCGTTAGACAGCGTTAGACAGTGTTAGACACGTTAGACACGTTAGGCAGCGTTAGACAGCGTTAGACATGTTAGACAGCTTTATGCAGCGTTAGACATGTTAGGCAGCGTTAGAAGCACGTTAGGCAGCGTTAGACACGTTAGACACGTTAGGCAGCGTTAGACAGCGTTAGACAGCGTTAGACATGTTAGACACGTTTGGCAGCGTTAGACATGTTAGACAGCTTTATGCAGCGTTAGACATGTTAGACAGCGTTAGACATGTTAGGCAGCGTTAGGCAGCGTTAGACATGTTAGGCAGCGTTAGACAGCATTGGACATGTTAGGCAGCGTTAGACATGTTAGACATGTTAAGCAGCGTTAGACAGCGTTAGACAGCGTTAGACATGTTAGGCAGCGTTAGGCAGCGTTAGACATGTTAGGCAGCGTTAGACAGCATTGGACATGTTAGGCAGCGTTAGACATGTTAGACATGTTAAGCAGCGTTAGACAGCGTTAGACAGCATTAGACATGTTAGGCAGCGTTAGGCAGCGTTAGACATGTTAGGCAGCGTTAGACAGCATTGGACATGTTAGGCAGCGTTAGACATGTTAGACATGTTAAGCAGCGTTAGACAGCGTTAGACAGCGTTAGACATGTTAAGCAGCGTTAGGCAGCGTTAGACATGTTAGGCAGCGTTAGACATTTTAGGCAGCGTTAGACACGTTAGGCAGCGTTAGACATGTTAAGCAGCGTTAGGCAGCGTTAGACATGTTAAGCAGCGTTAGACAGCGTTAGACATGTTAAGCAGCGTTAGGCAGCGTTAGACATGTTAGGCAGCGTTAGACAGCGTTAGACATGTTAGACAGCGTTAGACAGTGTTAGACATGTTAAGCAGCGTTAGACATGTTAGGCAGCGTTAGACATGTTAGGCAGCGTTAGACATGTCAGGCAGCGTTAGACATGTTAGGCAGCGTTAGACATGTTAGACATGTTAGACAGCGTTAGACATGTTAGGCAGCGTTAGACATGTTAGGCAGCGTTAGACATGTTAGGCAGCGTTAGACATGTTAGGCAGCGTTAGACATGTTAGGCAGCGTTAGACAGCGTTAGACAGCGTTAGACAGCGTTAGACATGTTAGGCAGCGTTAGACATGTTAGGCAGCGTTAGACATGTTTGGCAGCGTTAGACATATTAGGCAGCGTTAGGCAGCGTTAGGCAGCGTTAGACATGTTAAGCAGCGTTAGACAGCGTTAGACATGTTAGGCAGCGTTAGACAGCGTAAGACATGTTAAGCAGCGTTAGACAGCGTAAGACATGTTAGACATGTTAGGCAGCGTTAGACAGCGTTAGACATGTTAGACATGTTAGGCAGCGTTAGACATGTTAGACATGTTAAGCAGCGTTAGACATGTTAGGCAGCGTTAGACATGTTAGGCAGCGTTAGACATGTTAGGCAGCGTTAGACATGTTAGGCAGCGTTAGACATGTTAAGCAGCGTTAGACAGCGTTAGACATGTTAAGCAGCTTTAGACATGTTAAGCAGCGTTAGACATGTT
Source organism: Oncorhynchus tshawytscha (assembly GCF_018296145.1). NCBI lineage: Eukaryota > Metazoa > Chordata > Actinopteri > Salmoniformes > Salmonidae > Oncorhynchus > Oncorhynchus tshawytscha. Next base: position 20,340 of record NW_024608416.1, read on the forward strand.
AGGCAGCGTTAGACATGTTAAGCAGCGTTAGACATGTTAGGCAGCGTTAGACATGTTAAGCAGCGTTAGACATGTTAGGCAGCGTTAGACATGTTAAGCAGCGTTAGACATGTTAGGCAGCGTTAGACATGTTAAGCAGCGTTAGACATGTTAGACAGCGTTAGACATGTTAGGCAGCGTTAGACATGTTAGGCAGCGTTAGACATGTTAAGCAGCGTTAGACATGTTAGGCAGCGTTAGACATGTTAAGCAGCGTTAGACATGTTAAGCAGCGTTAGACATGTTAAGCAGCGTTAGACATGTTAAGCAGCGTTAGACATGTTAGGCAGCGTTAGACATGTTAAGCAGCGTTAGACATGTTAGGCAGCGTTAGACATGTTAAGCAGCGTTAGACATGTTAGGCAGCGTTAGACATGTTAAGCAGCGTTAGACATGTTAAGCAGCGTTAGACATGTTAAGCAGCGTTAGACATGTTAAGCAGCGTTAGACATGTTAAGCAGCGTTAGACATGTTAATAGCGTTAGACATGTTAGACATGTTAGACAGCGTTAGACAGCATTAGACACGTTAGACATGTTAAGCAGCGTTAGACATGTTAAGCAGCGTTAGACATGTTAAGCAGCGTTAGACATGTTAAGCAGCGTTAGACATGTTAAGCAGCGTTAGACATGTTAAGCAGCGTTAGACATGTGAGACATGTTAGACAGCGTTAGACAGCGTTAGACAGCGTTAGACATGTTAGGCAGCGTTAGACATGTTAAGCAGCGTTAGACATGTTAAGCAGCGTTAGACACGTTAGACATGTTAAGCAGCGTTAGACATGTTAGACAGCGTTAGACAGCGTTAGACAGTGTTAGACATGTTAGACAGCGTTAGACATGTTAAGCAGCGTTAGACAGCGTTAGACAGCGTTAGACAGCGTTAGACAGCGTTAGACAGCGTTAGACATGTTAGGCAGCATTAGACAGCGTTAGACACGTTAGACATGTTAAGCAGCGTTAGACACGTTAGACATGTTAAGCAGCGTTAGACATGTTAGACAGCGTTAGACAGCGTTAGACAGTGTTAGACATGTTAGACAGCGTTAGACATGTTAAGCAGCGTTAGACAGCGTTAGACAGCGTTAGGCAGCGTTAGGCAGCGTTAGACAGCGTTAGACATGTTAGGCAGCGTTAGACAGCGTTAGACACGTTAGGCAGCGTTAGACATGTTAGGCAGCGTTAGACAGCGTTAGACAGCGTTAGACAGCGTTAGACAGCGTTAGGCAGCGTTAGACAGCGTTAGACAGCGTTAGACATGTTAGACAGCGTTAGACAGCGTTAGACAGCGTTAGGCAGCGTTAGGCAGCGTTAGACAGCGTTAGACAGCGTTAGACAGCGTTAGACATGTTAGACAGCGTTAGGCAGCGTTAGGCAGCGTTAGACATGTTAGACAGCGTTAGACAGCGTTAGGCAGCGTTAGGCAGCGTTAGACATGTTAGACAGCGTTAGACAGCGTTAGACATGTTAGGCAGCGTTAGACAGCGTTAGACAGCGTTAGGGGCAGCGTTAGACAGCGTTAGACAGCGTTAGACAGCGTTAGACATGTTAGACAGCGTTAGACAGCGTTAGACAGCGTTAGGCAGCGTTAGGCAGCGTTAGACAGCGTTAGACAGCGTTAGGCAGCGTTAGACAGCGTTAGACAGCATTAGGCAGCGTTAGGCAGCGTTAGACAGCGTTAGACATGTTAGACAGCGTTAGGCAGCGTTAGACAGCGTTAGACAGCGTTAGACACGTTAGGCAGCGTTAGACAGCGTTAGACAGCGTTAGACATGTTAGACAGCGTTAGACATGTTAGACAGCGTTAGGCAGCGTTAGACAGCGTTAGACAGCGTTAGGCAGCGTTAGACAGCGTTAGACAGCGTTAGGCAGCGTTAGACAGCGTTAGACAGCGTTAGGCAGCGTTAGGCAGCGTTAGACAGCGTTAGACATGTTAGACAGCGTTAGGCAGCGTTAGACAGCGTTAGACAGCGTTAGACACGTTAGGCAGCGTTAGACAGCGTTAGACAGCGTTAGACATGTTAGACAGCGTTAGACATGTTAGACAGCGTTAGGCAGCGTTAGACAGCGTTAGACAGCGTTAGGCAGCGTTAGACAGCGTTAGACAGCGTTAGGCAGCGTTAGACAGCGTTAGACAGCGTTAGGCAGCGTTAGGCAGCGTTAGACAGCGTTAGACATGTTAGACAGCGTTAGGCAGCGTTAGACATGTTAGACAGCGTTAGACATGTTAGGCAGCGTTAGACATGTTAGACAGCGTTAGACAGCGTTAGACATGTTAGACAGCGTTAGACATGTTAGACAGCGTTAGACATGTTAGGCAGCGTTAGACATGTTAGACAGCGTTAGACATGTTAGGCAGCATTAGACAGCGTTAGACATGTTAGACAGCGTTAGACATGTTAGGCAGCGTTAGACATGTTAGACAGCGTTAGACATGTTAGGCAGCGTTAGACATGTTAGACAGCGTTAGACATGTTAGGCAGCGTTAGACAGCGTTAGACATGTTAGACAGCGTTAGACATGTTAGACAGCGTTAGACATGTTAGACAGCGTTAGACATGTTAGACAGCGTTAGACATGTTAGACAGCGTTAGACATGTTAGGCAGCGTTAGACATGTTAGGCAGCGTTAGACATGTTAGGCAGCGTTAGACATGTTAGGCAGCGTTAGACAGCGTTAGACATGTTAGACAGCGTTAGACATGTTAGGCAGCGTTAGACATGTTAGACATGTTAGACATGTTAGACATGTTAGACATGTTAGACATGTTAGACAGCGTTAGACATGTTAGACAGCGTTAGACATGTTAGGCAGCGTTAGACATGTTAGGCAGCGTTAGACATGTTAGGCAGCGTTAGACAGCGTTAGACATGTTATACAGCGTTAGACATGTTAGGCAGCGTTAGACAGCGTTAGACATGTTGACAGCGTTAGACATGTTAGACAGCGTTAGACATGTTAGGCAGCGTTAGACAGCGTTAGGCAGCGTTAGACATGTTAGACAGCGTTAGACAGCGTTAGACAGCGTTAGACAGCGTTAGACAGCGTTAGACATGTTTAGACAGCGTTAGACATGTTAGGCAGCGTTAGACATGTTAGGCAGCGTTAGACATGTTAGACAGCGTTAGACATGTTAGACAGCGTTAGACAGCGTTAGACATGTTAGACAGCGTTAGGCAGCGTTAGACAGCGTTAGACATGTTAGACAGCGTTAGACAGCGTTAGACAGCGTTAGACATGTTAGACAGCGTTAGACAGCATTAGACAGCGTTAGACATGTTAGACAGCGTTAGACATGTTAGGCAGCGTTAGACAGCGTTAGACATGTTAGACAGCGTTAGACATGTTAGACAGCGTTAGGCAGCGTTAGACAGCGTTAGACATGTTAGGCAGCGTTAGACATGTTAGACAGCGTTAGACATGTTAGACAGCGTTAGACATGTTAGACAGCGTTAGACATGTTAGACAGCGTTAGACATGTTAGACAGCGTTAGACATGTTAGACAGCGTTAGACATGTTAGACAGCGTTAGACATGTTAGACAGCGTTAGACATGTTAGACAGCGTTAGACATGTTAGACAGCGTTAGACATGTTAGACAGCGTTAGACATGTTAGACAGCGTTAGGCAGCGTTAGACAGCGTTAGACATGTTAGGCAGCGTTAGACATGTTAGACAGCGTTAGACAGCGTTAGACATGTTAGACAGCGTTAGACATGTTAGGCAGCGTTAGACATGTTAGACAGCGTTAGACATGTTAGACAGCGTTAGACATGTTAGGCAGCGTTAGACACGTTAGACATGTTAGACATGTTAGACAGCGTTAGACATGTTAGGCAGCGTTAGACAGCGTTAGACATGTTAGACAGCGTTAGACACGTTAGACACGTTAGACATGTTAGGCAGCGTTAGACAGCGTTAGACATGTTAGACAGCGTTAGACACGTTAGACATGTTAGACAGCGTTAGACATGTTAGACAGCGTTAGACATGTTAGACAGCGTTAGACATGTTAGGCAGCGTTAGACACGTTAGACATGTTAGACAGCGTTAGACACGTTAGACATGTTAGACAGCGTTAGACATGTTAGGCAGCGTTAGACAGCGTTAGACATGTTAGACAGCGTTAGACACGTTAGACATGTTAGACAGCGTTAGACATGTTAGACAGCGTTAGACATGTTAGACAGCGTTAGACATGTTAGGCAGCGTTAGACATGTTAGACAGCGTTAGACATGTTAGGCAGCGTTAGACACGTTAGACATGTTAGACATGTTAGACAGCGTTAGACATGTTAGGCAGCGTTAGACAGCGTTAGACATGTTAGACAGCGTTAGACACGTTAGACACGTTAGACATGTTAGGCAGCGTTAGACAGCGTTAGACATGTTAGACAGCGTTAGACACGTTAGACATGTTAGACAGCGTTAGACATGTTAGACAGCGTTAGACAGCGTTAGACATGTTAGACAGCGTTAGACAGCGTTAGACAGCGTTAGACACGTTAGGCAGCGTTAGACAGCGTTAGACATGTTAGACAGCGTTAGACATGTTAGACAGCGTTAGACAGCGTTAGGCATGTTAGACAGCGTTAGACAGCGTTAGACACGTTAAGCAGCGTTAGACAGCGTTAGACATGTTAGACAGCGTTAGACATGTTAGACAGCGTTAGGCAGCGTTAGACAGCGTTAGACAGCGTTAGACATGTTAGGCAGCGTTAGACACGTTAAGCAGCGTTAGACAGCGTTAGACATGTTAGACAGCGTTAGACAGCGTTAGACACGTTAAGCAGCGTTAGACAGCGTTAGACATGTTAGACAGCGTTAGACATGTTAGACAGCGTTAGGCAGCGTTAGACAGCGTTAGACATGTTAGGCAGCGTTAGACAGCGTTAGACATGTTAGACAGCGTTAGACATGTTAGGCAGCGTTAGACAGCGTTAGACATGTTAGACAGCGTTAGACAGCGTTAGACATGTTAGACAGCGTTAGGCAGCGTTAGACAGCGTTAGACATGTTAGGCAGCGTTAGACAGCGTTAGACATGTTAGGCAGCGTTAGACAGCGTTAGACATGTTAGACAGCGTTAGACATGTTAGACAGCGTTAGGCAGCGTTAGGCATGTTAGACAGCGTTAGACAGCGTTAGACAGCGTTAGACATGTTAGGCAGCGTTAGACATGTTAGACAGCGTTAGGCAGCGTTAGACAGCGTTAGACAGCGTTAGACATGTTAGGCAGCGTTAGACATGTTAGACAGCGTTAGACATGTTAGACAGCGTTAGGCAGCGTTAGACATGTTAGGCAGCGTTAGACATGTTAGACAGCGTTAGACATGTTAGACAGCGTTAGACATGTTAGGCAGCGTTAGACATGTTAGGCAGCGTTAGACAGCGTTAGACATGTTAGACAGCGTTAGACACGTTAGACACGTTAGACATGTTAGGCAGCGTTAGACAGCGTTAGACATGTTAGACAGCGTTAGACACGTTAGACATGTTAGACAGCGTTAGACATGTTAGACAGCGTTAGACATGTTAGACAGCGTTAGACATGTTAGGCAGCGTTAGACACGTTAGACATGTTAGACAGCGTTAGACACGTTAGACATGTTAGACAGCGTTAGACATGTTAGGCAGCGTTAGACAGCGTTAGACATGTTAGACAGCGTTAGACACGTTAGACATGTTAGACAGCGTTAGACATGTTAGACAGCGTTAGACATGTTAGACAGCGTTAGACATGTTAGGCAGCGTTAGACATGTTAGACAGCGTTAGACATGTTAGGCAGCGTTAGACACGTTAGACATGTTAGACATGTTAGACAGCGTTAGACATGTTAGGCAGCGTTAGACAGCGTTAGACATGTTAGACAGCGTTAGACACGTTAGACACGTTAGACATGTTAGGCAGCGTTAGACAGCGTTAGACATGTTAGACAGCGTTAGACACGTTAGACATGTTAGACAGCGTTAGACATGTTAGACAGCGTTAGACAGCGTTAGACATGTTAGACAGCGTTAGACAGCGTTAGACAGCGTTAGACACGTTAGGCAGCGTTAGACAGCGTTAGACATGTTAGACAGCGTTAGACATGTTAGACAGCGTTAGACAGCGTTAGGCAGCGTTAGACATGTTAGGCAGCGTTAGACATGTTAGACAGCGTTAGACAGCGTTAGACAGCGTTAGACACGTTAAGCAGCGTTAGACAGCGTTAGACATGTTAGACAGCGTTAGACATGTTAGACAGCGTTAGGCAGCGTTAGACAGCGTTAGACATGTTAGACAGCGTTAGGCAGCGTTAGACACGTTAAGCAGCGTTAGACAGCGTTAGACATGTTAGACAGCGTTAGACATGTTAGACAGCGTTAGGCAGCGTTAGACAGCGTTAGACAGCGTTAGACATGTTAGACAGCGTTAGACATGTTAGACAGCGTTAGGCAGCGTTAGACAGCGTTAGACAGCGTTAGACAGCGTTAGACATGTTAGACAGCGTTAGACATGTTAGACAGCGTTAGGCAGCGTTAGACAGCGTTAGACAGCGTTAGACATGTTAGACAGCGTTAGGCAGCGTTAGACAGCGTTAGACATGTTAGGCAGCGTTAGACAGCGTTAGACATGTTAGGCAGCGTTAGACAGCGTTAGACATGTTAGACAGCGTTAGACATGTTAGACAGCGTTAGGCAGCGTTAGACAGCGTTAGACATGTTAGGCAGCGTTAGACAGCGTTAGGCAGCGTTAGACATGTTAGGCAGCGTTAGACATGTTAGACAGCGTTAGGCAGCGTTAGACAGCGTTAGACAGCGTTAGACATGTTAGGCAGCGTTAGACATGTTAGACAGCGTTAGACATGTTAGACAGCGTTAGGCAGCGTTAGACATGTTAGGCAGCGTTAGACATGTTAGACAGCGTTAGACATGTTAGACAGCGTTAGACATGTTAGGCAGCGTTAGACAGCGTTAGACATGTTAGGCAGCGTTAGACATGTTAGGCAGCGTTAGACATGTTAGACAGCGTTAGACATGTTAGACAGCGTTAGACATGTTAGACAGCGTTAGACATGTTAGGCAGCGTTAGACATGTTAGACAGCGTTAGACAGCGTTAGGCAGCGTTAGACAGCGTTAGGCAGCGTTAGACATGTTAGGCAGCGTTAGACATGTTAGGCAGCGTTAGACAGCGTTAGACATGTTAGACAGCGTTAGACATGTTAGGCAGCGTTAGACATGTTAGGCAGCGTTAGACACGTTAGACAGCGTTAGACATGTTAGACAGCGTTAGACATGTTAGGCAGCGTTAGACAGCGTTAGGCAGCGTTAGACATGTTAGACAGCGTTAGACAGCGTTAGGCAGCGTTAGACATGTTAGACAGCGTTAGACAGCGTTAGACATGTTAGACAGCGTTAGACATGTTAGGCAGCGTTAGACAGCGTTAGACAGCGTTAGACATGTTAGACAGCGTTAGACATGTTAGGCAGCGTTAGACATGTTAGGCAGCGTTAGACATGTTAGGCAGCGTTAGACATGTTAGACAGCGTTAGACATGTTAGGCAGCGTTAGACAGCGTTAGACAGCGTTAGACATGTTAGACAGCGTTAGGCAGCGTTAGACAGCGTTAGACATGTTAGACAGCGTTAGACATGTTAGGCAGCGTTAGACAGCGTTAGACATGTTAGACAGTCATTACATACAGGCGTCTAGGTGTTCCTCTTTATTAGCCTGTCACAATAACAGATGAAGAGAGGTCCATTGTTGATTTGAATCACCTCTGACTGATAGAGAAATAACCTTATTTAAAGGCCAGGGGTTTGGTGAAAATCGAGGGAGAGTCTTCTACTCTGTTCTCCTAGATTAAGAAACTGGTGGCCGCTCATCGATTAGTCATGCTCGCTTGTTCCTTTGATGTGTACTTCTGGCAGATATATATATATATATATATATATATATATATATATATATATATATATATATATAGAGAGAGAGAGAGAGAGAGAGAGAGAGAGAGAGAGAGAGAGATCTTGAATATATACAGTTGAAGTCGGAAGTTATTAAGTCATTAAAACTTGGGTCAATTGTTTAACTTGGGTCAATGTACTTGTCCTCTTGCTCAGTTGTGCACCGGGGCCTCCCACTCCTCTTTCTATTCTGGTTAGAGCCAGTTTACTCTGTTCTGTGAAGGGAGTAGTGCACAGCGTTGTATGAGATCTTCGGTTTCTTTGCAATTTCTCGCATGGAATAACCTTCATTTCTTAGAACAAGAATAGACTGACGAGTTTCAGAAGAAAGTCCTTTGTTTCTGGCCATTTTGAGCCTGTAATCGAACCTACAAATGCTGGTGCTCCAGATACTCAACTAGTCTAAAGAAGGTCCGTTTTATGGCTTATTTAATGAGCACAACAGTTTTCAGCTGTACTAACATAATTGCAAAAGGGTTTTATAATGATCAATTAGCTTTATAAATGCTAAACTTGTATTAGCTAACACAACGTGCCATTGGAACACAGGAGTGATGGTTGCTGATAATGGGCCTCTGTGCGCCTATGTAGATGTGGTGTGTGGATCACATCTGGGATGGCAGTTATTTATGTGCCTATGATCGTCAAGTTTAATCCAGTATTGTAGTGTTGCCTGTTCATTAAACGGGAGGCCCTGCAGCAGCGCCTTCTGCCGTCCTGATCAAATCAGATTTAGCTGATGGATGGATGGAGGGATGGGCAGATGGAAGGATGGGCAGATGGAGGGATGGGCAGATGGAAGGATGGGCAGATGGAGGGATGGGCAGATGGAGAGATGGGCAGATGGAGAGATGGTCAGATGGATGGATGGGCAGATGGAGGGATGGGCAGATGGAGGGATGGGCAGATGGAGGGATGGGCAGATGGAAGGATGGGCAGATGGATGGATGGGCAGATGGAAGGATGGATGGATGGAGGGATGGGCAGATGGAAGGATGGGCAGATGGAGGGATGGGCAGATGGAGAGATGGTCAGATGGATGGATGGGCAGATGGAAGGATGGGCAGATGGAGGGATGGGCTGATGGAAGGATGGGCAGATGGAGGGATGGGCAGATGGAAGGATGGGCAGATGGATGGATGGGCAGATGGAAGGATGGATAAATGGATGGAGGGATGGGCAGATGGAAGGATGGGCAGATGGAGGGATGGGCAGATGGAGCGATGGTCAGATGGATGGATGGGCAGATGGAAGGATGGGCAGATGGAGGGATGGGCTGATGGAAGGATGGGCAGATGGAAAAATGGGCAGATGGAGCGATGGTCAGATGGATGGATGGGAGGATGGAATTAAGGGCAGGTGAAAGGATGGGCAGATGGAGTGCTGATGCCTTTTTTTGTGTTGTTTTCTAAAACTAACCTTGTGATGACCCCATGCATGCTCCCACAGTGGTATGTCTGTCTACTCCAAAATATATTTGAGAGAGAGAGAGAGAGAGAGAGAGAGAGAGAGAGATAGATTTAATGTTTAAAATGGGAACCTCTCTCAATGGCAGCCAAGGAGTGACATTCTTATGACCCCACTAGAAAATGTGAAAACAGAGTGAAAATACTCATTCCCCTCAGTGGGCTTTTACCAATAAAGCCAAACAGTATGGGAAGTTGGTGCTGACAGTATTTTTGGTGCTTACAGTATTATGTGAGTAGCAGCCAGCCTACAGTGATGGGGGTGTTAATTGCTCCCAACAAACTAAGCATTGACATCCAAAGAGTGAATGCATTATCAGTAAGTGAGAAAATGCGATATTCTATTTGATCAAGACAACTTTTTGGGGTAAAGTTTGTCTTAATAGTGAGTGTTCATCATCTTGGTTTTTAGACATATTTTAATGTATTTCATTTCCTTGTTTGTAAGCAGTCACCTACTGCTGCGTCACCTCTTTTTAAGTCGTCAAAATATGGTTTCTAGTGGCACTGCAGGTTTTCCCACAGACCATTTTGATTTGAACAACCGCACAACATCTACGCTTTGGAGTTTTTGGAGTCTGTGTGGAATGAAAAACGTGTGGAAAAGGGCAGATGGAGGTGTTAGGTAATGAGACTGTCGTTTGAATTATGGATGCCAGGTTGAAACCAAAGCGTGCAGAATGGCGTAACACGTATTACCCCTTCTAGCATGACAACAGGCCTTTTCATAGAAGGCCTACCTTGCCCCCCACCTTGCCTTGCACAGAGCTTGGCCTTCATGGTGAATGCTCCTGGAGACTCCTCTCCGCCTCCTGTGTGTGTGTGTGTGTGTGTGTGTGTGTGTGTGTGTGTGTGTGTGTGTGTGTGTGTGTGTGTGTGTGTGTGTGTGTGTGTGTGTGTGTGTGTGTGTGTGTGTGTGTGTGTGTCTTCATTCTGACTGACATTCTGAGAGGCTAGACCTCACTGCAGGTCTTTGACTGTTCCCTCTATGGACTAGGCTTCTGAAAATATTTACATTTCATGGTTTATTCATGAGCAGAAGGAAACTGTGTTGTCTGTGCTGTAGCCTCTGCATGAGAGAAACGCTGGTTGTTTTCAGCTGAGAGCGTTATCGGCTACTGGACAAACATGATATGGTAAGGATATTGCAGTTAGTTTGAATACTCTCTAAGCTTTCTGTTGAGACCCATTTAAAAAGTGGAACATTTTGACACTGTCCAGATAGAAAAGAGCAGACCAAGACCAAGCTACTACCACTACTACTAATACTACTACTACTACTACTAATACTACTACTAATACTACTACTACTACTACTACTACTACTAATACTACTACTAATACTACTACTACTACTACTACAACTACTACTACTACTACTAATACTACTACTACTACTACTACTACTACTAATACTACTACTACTACTACTACTAATAATAATAATACTACTACTACCACTACTACTAATACTACTACTACCACCACTACTAATACTACTGCTACTACTACTACTAATACTATGACTACTACTACTACTAATACTACTACTATACTACTACTACTAATACTACGCCTACTACTACTACTAATACTACTACTAATACTACTACGAATACTGCTACTACCACTACTACTAATACTACTACTACCACTACTAATACTACTACTACTACTACTACTACTACTACTATTGCTACTACCACTACTTCTAATACTACTACTACCACTACTACTACTACTACTACTACTACTACTATTGCTACTACCACCACTTCTAATACTACTACTACTACTACTACTACTATTGCTACTACCACTACTTCTAATACTACTACTACCACTACTACTAATACTACTACTACTAATACTACTACTACTACTACTACTACTACTAATAATAATACTACTACTACTACCGCTACTACTAGTATTACTACTACCACTACTACTAATACTACTACTACCACTACTACTAATACTACTACTACCACTACTACTAATACTACTACTACTACTACTACTATTGCTACTACCACTAATATTAATACTACTACTACCACTACTACTGCTACTACCACTACTATTGCTACTACCAGTACTACTAATAGTACTACTACCACTACTACTAATACTACTACTAATACTAATACTACTACTACTGCTACTACTACTACTACTGCTACTACTACTACTATTGCTACTGCCACTACCACTACTACTAATACTAATACTACTACTAATACTACTACCACTGCTACTAATACTACTACTACTACTACCACTACTACCAATACTACTACTAATACTAGTACTAATACTAGTACTAATACTACTACTAATACTACTACTACCACTACTACTAATACTACTACTACCACTACGACTATGACTACTACTATTACTACTACTACCACTACTACCAATACTACTACTACCACTATGACTATGACTACTACTATTACTACTACTATTACTACTACTGCTTCTAATAATAATACTAATACTACTACGACTATGACTACTACTATTACTATTACTGCTACTAATACTACTATGACTATGCCTACTACTATTACTACTACTGCTACTAATACTACTACGACTATGACTACTACTATTACTACTACTGCTACTAATACTACTACGACTATGATTACTACTATTACTACTACTGCTACTACCACTACTACTAATACTACTACTACCACTTGTCACGCCCTGGTCTAAGTATTTTGTGTTTTTCTTCATGTATTGGGTCAGCCCAGGGTGTGGCATGGGGTTTTTGTATTGTGGTGTGTTTTGTCTTGGGGTTTTGGTGTGTATGTATTGGGATTGTAGCTAGTGGGGTTATCTATCAAAGTCTATGGCTGTCTGGAGTGGTTCTCAATCAGAGGCAGGTGTTTATCGTTTCACGTTGTTCATTAAACATGGATCGCAATCTACACGCTGCATTTTGGTCCGACTATCATTCACACCTAGAAAACCGTAACACCACTACTACTAATACTACTACGACTATGACTACTACTATTACTACTACTGCTACTAATACTACTACGACTATGACTACTACTGTTACTACTACTGCTACTAATACTACTACGACTATGATTGTTACTATTACTACTACTGCTACTAATACTACTATGACTATGACTACTACTATTACTACCTCTGCTACTAATACTACTACGACTATGACTACTACTATTTCTACTACTGCTACTAATACTACTACGACTATGACTACTACTATTACTACTACTGCTACTACCACTACTACTAATACTACTATGACTACTACTACTACTAATACTACTACTACCACTACTACTAATACTACTACGACTATGACTACTACTACTACTGCTACTAATACTACTACAACTATGACTACTACTATTGCTACTACTATTACTACTACTATTACCTCTACTGCAACTAATACTACTATGACTATGACTACTACTATTACTACTACTGCTACTAATACTACTACGACTATGACTACTACTATTACCACTACTGCTACTAATACTACTACAACTATGATTACTACTATTACTACTACTGCTACTACCACTACTACTAATACTACTACTACCACTACTACTAATACTACTACGACTATGACTACTACTATTACTACTACTGCTACTAATACTACTACGACTATGACTACTACTATTACTACTATTGCTTCTAATACTAATACTAATATGACTACGACTGCGACTACTACTGCTACCAATACAACTACTAATACTACTACTACTACTACCCCCGCTACTACTACCACTACTACTGCTACTACTACCTGTACTACTGCTGTTCTGTTGCTAATACTACTATTGCTACTACTACCACGACTACTGCTGCTGCTACTACTGCTACTACTACTACTACTGATATTACTACTGCTACTACTGATAATACTGCTACTACTACTACTGCTACTAGTACTACTGTTACTACTACTACTACTACTACTACTGATAATACTGCTACTACTGTTACTACTACTACTACTGATAATACTGCCACTACTACTACTGTTACTAGTACTACTGTTACTACTACTAATACTACTACTGATAATACTGCTACTACTACTACTGCTACTAGTACTACTGTTACTACTACTACTATTACTACTGATAATACTGCTACTACTACTATTGCTACTACTACCACTACTACTACTGCTATTACTACTACTACTACTACTGACAATACTGCTACTACTACTACTACTGCTACTAGTACTACTGTTACTACTACTGCTGCTACTACTACTACTACTGATATTACTTCTGCTACTACTGCTAATACTGCTACTACTACTACTACTGCTACTAGTACTACTGTTACTACTACTACTACTGATAATACTGCTACTACTACTACTGCTAATAGTACTACTGTTACTACTACTACTACTACTGCTACTACTACTACTACTACTACTACTACTAGTAGTAGTACTACCTCTACCTCTACTGCTACTGCTACTACTACCATTGCTACTACTACTACTACTGCTACTATTGCTATTGCTACTACTATTACTACTACTGCTACTATTGCTACTGCTATTGCTACTACTATTACTACTACTACTACTATTATTACTACTACTACAGATAATAATGCTACTAAAACTACTACTACTACTACTAATATTGATAATACTACTGTTGCTACTACTACTATAATTGCTACTACTACTGCTACTGTTACTGCTACTACTACTACTACTACTACCTCTACTGCTGCTGCTGCTACTACCTCTACTACTACTACTGCTACTACTACTACTACTGTTACTGCTACTACTACTACTACTACTACTACTACTACTACTACTAATATTGATAATACTACTGTTGCTACTACTACTATAATTGCTACTACTACTGCTACTGTTACTGCTACTACTACTACTACTACTACCTCTACTGCTGCTGCTGCTACTACCTCTACTACTACTACTGCTACTACTACTACTACTACTACTGTTACAGCTACTACTACTACTGCTACTGCTACTACCACTACTATTGCTACTACTACTACTACTACTACTACTACTACTACCTCTACTGCTGCTGCTACTACTACCTCTACTACTACTACTGCTACTACTACTACTACTGTTACTGCTACTACTACTACTACTACTACTACCTCTACTGCTGCTGCTACTACTACTACTGCTACTGCTAATACTACTACTACTACTACTACTACTACTACTACTACTACTACCTCTACTGCTGCTGCTACTACTACCTCTACTACTACTACTGCTACTACTACTACTACTGTTACTGCTACTACTACTACTGCTGCTACTACTACTACTGTTACTGCTCTACTACTACTGCTACTGCTACTACTACTGTTACTGCTACTACTACTACTGCTACTGCTACTACTACTACTACATCTAGTACTACTACTACTACTGCTACTACTGCTACTACACAGTCCAATGATACAATAAATTGCTTGTGAAAAGGGCAGTATGTTTTTTGCAGAGGAATAACAATTGCTACCAGCCTTGGCTCAGGCACAAGACTCTGATGTATTTTACGTGTGTGCGGGGAATGTCTCCTAAAACACAAACAGCCCAGGCTAATTAAAACTTGAGCGGTAACACGAAACACACAAACAAGGGGAGTACACTTTGACAGATTGGCGTTCGAGGGAATATATATGTACAGCTGAGGTGTGTCTGTGCGCACGCATACATGGGTACCAGAGGAGGCTGGTGGGCGGAGATATAGGAGAATGGGCTCATTGTAATGGCAGGAATGGAACGGCATAAAACACATGAAAACGGTGTGTTTGATGTGTTTTATACCTTTTTATTCCAATCCAGCCATTACCATGAGCCCATCCTCCTACATCTCCACCCACCAGCCTCCTCTGGTGCGTTGGGAGGGCAGTCGGGTGCTCCTCTAAGGTGGCAGACGGAACTGTGTACACGCCGTGTTGATTTAGCTTTATAGGCACAGGAAGTCAGACCAGATGCTCTTATCAAACCACCCCGTGTTGACTGGCAGAGCCTGTCATTTACTAAAGCACCAGATTCTTTCTCCTTTTCCATCATCAGGGCACACACACACACACACACACACACACAGACACACACACACACACACACACACACACAGACACACACACACACACACACACACACACACACACACACACACACACACACACAGACACACACACACAGACACACACACACAGACACACACACACAGACACACACACACAGACACACACACACAGACACAGACACACACACAGACACACACACAGACACACACACACACACACAGACACACACACACACACACACACACACACACACACACACACACACACACACACACAGACACACACACACACACACACACACACACACACACACACACACACACACACACACACAGACACACACAGACACACACACACAGACACACACACACAGACACAGACACACACAGACACACACACAGACACACACACACACACACAGACACACACACACACACACACACACACACACACACACACACACACACACACACACACACACACACATATGACTGGCAGCATTCAACCCTATTATAATCTCTGCAGGTGCTATCCCAAGTAGAAGACAGAGGTTTGATTTGAGGTATTAGAGTGTATATCATAATATTTCACATTTTTAGAGGACTGCTTCTCTATGCCGTCTCTCTGACTCACTCTCTAGTCAGTTTATATGGCAGAGATCATTCATACCTTTTAGCATAACCAAGGTACAAGACAAGGACCACTCCACCGTGGAACCAAGGTACAGGACAAAGAACCCTCCACCGTGGAACCATGGTACAGGACATATACCCCTCCACCGTGGAACCAAGGAACAGGACAAGGACCCCTCCACCATGGAACCACAGTAAAGGACAAAGACCCTCCACTGTGGAACCAAGGTACAAGACAAGGACCCCTCCACCGTGGAACCATGGTACAAGACAAAGACCCTCCACCGTGGAACCAAGGAACAGGACAAGGACCACTCCACCGTGGAACCAAGGTACAAGACAAGGACCCCTCCACTGTGGAACCACGGTACAAGACAAGGACCCCTCCACCGTGGAACCAAGGAACAGGACAAGGACCCCTCCACCCTGGAACCAAGGTACAAGACAAGGACCCCTCCACCGTGGAACCATGGTACAGGACATATACCCTCCACCGTGGAACCAAGGAACAGGACAAGGACCCCTCCACCGTGGAACCATGGTACAGGACATATACCCCTCCACCGTGGAACCAAGGAACAGGACAAGGACCCCTCCACCGTGGAACCACAGTACAGGACAAAGACCCTCCACCGTGGAACCAAGGTACAAGACAAGGACCCCTCCACCGTGGAACCAAGGAACAGGACAAGGACCACTCCACCGTGGAACCAAGGTACAAGACAAGGACCCCTCCACTGTGGAACCACGGTACAAGACAAGGACCCCTCCACCGTGGAACCAAGGAACAGGACAAGGACCCCTCCACCGTGGAACAACGGTACAGGACAAAGACTCCTCCACCGTGGAACCAAGGTACAGGACAAAGACCCCTCCACTGTGGAACCAAGGTACAGAACAAGGACCACTCCACCGTGGAACCAAGGTACAGAACAAGGATATGTGTATATAACATAGGAGGGGCCATTTACTTCCAACAATTCCTACTTTAATCTCTCCAGTCTCTCACATCTCAATCTTTTCAACAAAAATCGAGCTGCTGCGGCTGTTGTTAAGGAAACATGCATTTCACAAGGGCCTTCAAGTGCACACACTCGATGTGCATTATTTAGTTTCTATCTCTTTGTTTTGTCAATGTCTTGTTCTTCTCCGAGGTTGCTCCTTTTGGTCCTGCACATTTTCCCCACACGTGTTTTCAGCCAGTGTGTCATATCTCGTATGTTCAGCTGTTGTGTCATATCTCGTATGTTCAGCTGTTGTGTCATATCTCGTATGTTCAGCTGTTGTGTCATATCTCGTATGTTCAGCTGTTGTGTCATATCTCGTATGTTCAGCTGTTGTGTCATATCTCGTATGTTCAGCTGTTGTGTCATATCTCGTATGTTCAGCTGATGTGTCATATCTTGGGATGAAAACAGATGATGTACAAGATATTGCGTAGTCTGTGTTCATTTTAGGTGAAATATTGAGGCCCCCACTCTCTACATTGTGTAGCTGAGTTATTTTAAAGCGTTTGAGATATAGCAAGGCTTCTCTGTCATGACACTTGTCTAAAGGTGTCCAATATCTGAAACTTGAACTTATTTGTTAAACTATTTTCTTAAACCCATCAGAAGTGTTTTGACATGGAGAAAAGCTAATTGCTGCTAATGCTCTAGGAGTCATCTCTGTGTGTCTCTCTGTGTGTCTGTGTGTCTCTCTGTGTGTCTGTGTGTCTCTCTGTGTGTCTCTCTGTGTGTCTGTGTGTCTCTCTGTGTGTCTGTGTGTCTCTCTGTGTGTCTGTGTGTCTCTGTGTGTGTGTATGTGTGTGTGTCTCTGTGTGTCTGTGTGTCTGTCTGTGTGTCTCTCTGTGTGTCTGTGTGTCTCTCTGTGTGTCTGTGTGTCTCTCTGTGTGTCTGTGTGTCTCTCTGTGTGTGTCTCTGTTTGTGTCTCTCTGTGTGTGTCTCTGTTTGTGTCTCTCTGTGTGTGTCTCTGTTTGTGTCTCTTTGTGTGTCTGTGTGTCTCTCTGTGTGTCTGTGTGTCTCTGTGTGTGTGTGTCTCTCTGTGTGTCTGTGTGTCTCTCTGTGTATGTCTGTGTGTCTCTCTGTGTATGTCTGTGTCTCTGTGTGTTTGTGTGTCTCTCTCTGTGTGTATATGTGTGTGTGTCTGTGTGTGTCTCTGTTTGTGTGTCTCTCTATGTGTTTGTGTGTCTCTGTGTGTGTCTCTGTGTGTGTCTCTGTTTGTGTCTCTCTGTGTGTTTGTCACTCTGTGTGTCTGTGTGTCTCTCTGTGTATGTCTGTGTCTCTCTCTCTCTGTATGTCTGTGTCTCTCTCTGTATGTCTGTGTGTCTCTGTGTGTGTCTGTGTGTTTCTGTGTGTGTGTGTGTGTGTGTGTGTGTGTGTGTGTGTATCTCTCCTCACTCCTCATGGGTTTGCCTCATCAGAAAATGTGGCTAATAATAATAATAATATGAAAAACAATACAACTAACTTACCTGCCATTTATTTCATAAAGGAGAGAACGCTTATTATTGCTATTATCATCATTCTGCTTTACGTTAATACAGATCATTAAATTGGTATAATGAATGAACCCAAAGCTTCAGAGTGGATAATGAATGAACCCACAGCCTCAGAGTGGGTAATGAATGAACCCACAACCCCAGAGTGGATAATGAATGAACCCACAGCCTCAGAGTGGGTAATGAATGAACCCACAACCCCAGAGTGGATAATGAATGAACCCAAAGCTTCAGAGTGGATAATGAATGAACCCACAACTCCAGAGTGGATAATGAATGAACCCACAGCCTCAGAGTGGGTAATGAATGAACCCACAACCCCAGAGTGGATAATGAATGAACCCACAGCCTCAGAGTGGGTAATGAATGAACCCACAACCCCAGAGTGGATAATGAATGAACCCACAGCCTCAGAGTGGATAATGAATGAACCCACAGCCCCAGAGTGGGTAATGAATGAACCCACAGCCTCGGAGTGGGTAATGAATGAACCCACAGCCTCAGAATGGGTAATGAATGAACCCACAGCCTCAGAGTGGGTAATGAATGAACCCACAGCCTCAGAGTGGGTAATGAATGAACCCACAGCCTCAGAGTGGATAATGAATGAGCCCACAGCCTCAGAGTGGGTAATGAATGACCCCACAGCCTCAGAGTGGGTTTGAATGAACCCACAGCCTCAGAGTGGATAATGAATGAACCCACAGCCCCAGAGTGGGTAATGAATGAACCCACAGCCTCGGAGTGGATAATGAATGAGCCCACAACCTCAGAGTGGGAAATGAATGAACCCACAGCCTCAGAGTGGGTAATGAATGACCCCACAGCCTCAGAGTGGGTAAGGGGTGAAACAGAATGGGAGAGGAGTGTGGCCAGTTAATGTAAAAATGAATCAAATTGAATGATATTCCTATCAGGCGTTATTGCCGTTCGGCCTGTTGTGCTCACCGTACTAGGATGTGTAGAGACCATTATATACGAAATAGATATTATTCATCTGCAACATAACTATGAAATTGAAAACAAAGATGGTGTCTGTGTTAGATATGCTCTCCCGCCTCAGTCTGAATGTCTGTCTGTGTGCGTGTGCAGAAGTGCGTGCGCATACTTGCGTGTGTTTGTGTGTGTATCTTTGCAGAACATCCTGGGATACCAACAAACAGATATGTAAATAACTAATTAGTGGCAGTGTGGATTCTGGCGGGCCTTTCAGTGCCAGGGTCACAGCAGGAGGGCCGGAACCTGGTTGTATCTAGAGCCGAGACGCCTCTCCACTCAGCTCCCCATGGCATTAATCAGCTGGTGTAGGAGAGATGGAACCTGGGATACTCTTCTCATCCTCAAACATTACTCATCTTTACGTCTCTCTCTCTCTCTCACTTTCTAACTATCCCCGTACGTGTTTCCATCACATACTTATTTTGCCTGAACTTGTCAACTTTCCCTTTCCTATTTCTCATTGGGAAGAGACTGAAAAAAGAATCCTAAGGGATGCCATCAGAGAGTTCTTCGCATGGGGCCATCTCCACGTGACTTCCTTCTCTCCCTAGTTCTTTTTAAATAGCAAATGGAACGTCATATTTTGTGATATTTTCAGTAGGTTTAATTGCAAGTGAGTGAAACAAAAAAAAGCCAATTTAATGCAGTGGAACTGACAGCGGCGGTAGACAATTGTGTAGCAAATGGAACGTCATATTTTGTGATGGTGGTCAATAACAAGCATCCCATAGGGGATAATGGAGCAACATCCAGCATGCACCAAAGAGCCCATGGCAGAGATATCTACTCACCACGCTGGAATAGTGCCTCACCCCTGAATGCAGTTGTCGCCGTGTTTTACCTTTATTTAACTAGGCAAGTCAGAAAAAAATCTTATTTTAAATGGCAGCCTAGAAACAGTGGGTTAACTGGTCTAGGAACAGTGGGTTAACTGGTCTAGGAACAGTGGGTTAACTGGCCTAGGAACAGTGGGTTAACTGGCCTAGGAACAGTGGGTTAACTGGCCTAGGAACAGTGGGTTAACTGGTCTAGGAACAGTGGGTTAACTGGTCTAGGAACATTGGGTTAACTGGTCTGGGAACAGTGGGTTAACTGGCCTAGGAACAGTGGGTTAACTGGTCTAGGAACAGTGGGTTAACTGGTCTAGGAACAGTGGGTTAACTGGTCTAGGAACAGTGGGTTAACTGGCCTAGGAACAGTGGGTTAACTGGCCTAAGAACAGTGGGTTAACTGGCCTAGGAACAGTGGGTTAACTGGCCTAGGAACAGTGGGTTAACTGGCCTAGGAACAGTGGGTTAACTGGCCTAGGAACAGTGGGTTAACTGGTCTAGGAACAGTGGGTTAACTGGCCTAGGAACAGTGGGTTAACTGGTCTAGGAACAGTGGGTTAACTGGCCTAGGAACAGTGGGTTAACTGGTCTAGGAACAGTGGGTTAACTGGCCTAGGAACAGTGGGTTAACTGGCCTAGGAACAGTGGGTTAACTGGCCTAGGAACAGTGGGTTAACTGGCCTAGGAACAGTGGGTTAACTGGCCTAGGAACAGTGGGTTAACTGGCCTAGGAACAGTGGGTTAACTGCCTGTTCAGGGGCAGAACAACAGATTTGTACCTTGTCAGCTCGGGATTTGAACTTGCAACCGTCCGGTTACCGTCCGGTTACCTTCCGGTTACTAGTCCAACGCTCTAACCACTAGGCTACCCTGCCACAAGTGTTGACTCTCTTCCTCGCTAAAATCACTCACTCCTCATCGGACTGCTTGAACAACACGGTGACACAGCACACATCTGGGAAGCAGGCCTCCCACGCTGCTGCCTGCTATTTGTTGGTACAGGACACATCTGGGAAGCAGGCCTCCCACGCTGCTGCCTGCTATTTGTTGGCACAGGACACATCTGGGAAGCAGGCCTCCCACGCTGTTGCCTGCTATTTGTTGGTACAGGACACATCTGGGAAGCAGGCCTCCCACGCTGCTGCCTGCTATTTGTTGGTACAGGACACATCTGGGAAGCAGGCCTCCCACGCTGCTGCCTGCTATTTGTTGGTACAGCACACATCTGGGAAGCAGGCCTCCCACGCTGCTGCCTGCTATTTGTTGGTACAGCACACATCTGGGAAGCAGGCCTCCCACGCTGCTGCCTGCTATTTGTTGGTACAGCACACATCTGGGAAGCAGGCCTCCCACGCTGCTGCCTGCTATTTGTTGGTACAGCACACATCTGGGAAGCAGGCCTCCCACGCTGCTGCCTGCTATTTGTTGTCGTTCTATGCCTGTGTTTGCTTGGACAGAGATAGTAACTACATCACTGTTGAGCCTCTTTGTTTGACAACTGCAGTCCAATTAACTAATGACTTGTTGATGAAGTCACAACAGTTTACAAAGCTGAGTCAATCACTGGCTGTGAGCTCAGTGAGTGGAGTGAGGTCAACGCACGGCAGAGCTCTTGGAGTAGGGTTAGAGAGTAGTGGCGACTGGGTAGCGATGGGCTTATAGCTCAGTGAGTGGAGTGAGGTCAACGCACGGCAGAGCTCTTGGAGTAGGGTTAGAGAGTAGTGGCGACTGGGTAGCGATGGGCTTATAGCTCAGTGAGTGGAGTGAGGTCAACGCACGGCAGAGCTCTTGGAGTAGGGTTAGAGAGTAGTGGCGACTGGGTAGCGATGGGCTTATAGCTCAGTGAGTGGAGTGAGGTCAACGCACGGCAGAGCTCTTGGAGTAGGGTTAGAGAGTAGTGGCGACTGGGTAGCGATGGGCTTATAGCTCAGTGAGTGGAGTGAGGTCAACGCACGGCAGAGCTCTTGGAGTAGGGTTAGAGAGTAGTGGCGACTGGGTAGCGATGGGCTTATAGAAGTCCACAGCTGCAACTTTCAAAGAGGACTAAACACTTCACCTTTGACATGTTGGAAGTGAAGCGGATAAGTTTTATTGCCCTCTGTTTGGATTGACCTGTAGTGTATTACCCCTGGCAGGGCTTTGGGCCGTTCTGCTCCCTGTTGGTTTTCTCAACAGAGAGAATGTGCATTTTGTTTATGTTACCCTGCTCGGCCAAACAGCGGCTTAAGAAAACATAAAATAATGAAAGAAGCCTGACTGACTGACTGATGGACCAAAGGCCACAAGCATTCAACTAATTGTCTTATTTAAAGCAAAGTTCACAAGATGGAGGAGAAAAAGTAAAGGGCATTTAGCGGCCTGGTCTTTAACACTCGTCTGCTAACCTGGAGGGAAAGGCAGAAATGGGGAACGGAAGGAGGAGGCAAGGGGGTCGTTATCAATGGGCAGGAACGTGTGTGAGGTGGTGAGTGGGGTGAGTTGGGGGGTAAGGGGGTGAGCGGAGACCAAGGGGAGGATAATGGCCTTTTGTGAGGGAGGTCTGCCGGCGCGCCTGTCTAAAACAAGCAGCTTTGTGAGCAATCCCAGACTTTGAACACTTGACCCCGCCAGCCAACACTTGACCCTGCCAGCCCCACTGAGCAGAATTTTAATCTCAGCTGTGTTTATAAGATAGAAAGGCCAGGTAATGATAAGACAGAAAGGCCAGGTAATGATAAGATAGAAAGGCCAGGTAATGATAAGATAGAAAGGCCAGGTAATGATAAGATAGAAAGGCCAGGTAATGATAATATAGAAAGGCCAGGTATGATAAGACAGAAAGGCCAGGTAATGATAAGATAGAAAGGCCAGGTAATGGTACGATAGAAAGGCCAGGTAATGATAAGATAGAAAGGCCAGGTATGATACAATAGAAAGGCCAGGTATGATAAGACAGATAGGCCAGCTATTAATAACACAGATAGGCCAGGTAATGATAACACAGATAGGCCAGCTAATAATAACACAGATAGGCCAGGTAATGATAAGATAGAAAGGCCAGGTAATGATAAGATAGAAAGGCCAGGTATGATACAATAGAAAGGCCAGGTATGATACAATAGAAAGGCCAGGTATGATACAATAGAAAGGCCAGGTATGATAAGACAGATAGGCCAGCTATTAATAACACAGATAGGCCAGGTAATGATAACACAGATAGGCCAGGTAATGATAACACAGATAGGCCAGGTAATGATAACACAGATAGGCCAGGTATGATAAGACAGATAGGCCAGCTATTAATAACACAGATAGGCCAGGTATGATAACACAGATAGGCCAGGTAATGATAAGACAGATAGGCCAGGTAATGATAACACAGATAGGCCAGGTAATAATAACACAGATAGGCCAGGTAATGATAACACAGATAGGCCAGCTAATAATAACACAGATAGGCCAGGTAATAATAACACAGATAGGCCAGGTAATGATAACACAGATAGGCCAGGTAATAATAACACAGATAGGCCAGGTAATGATTGTGATGAGAGGGAAAGAAAAGTGAAAGGAAAAGAGAGCGAGAGGGGAGTGAAAGAGTGAGAGAGAGAGGGAGGGGGAGAGGGGGGAGTGAAAGAGTGAGAGAGAGAGGGAGGGGGAGAGGGGAGTGAAAGAGTGAGAGAGAGAGAGAGAGAGGGGGAGAGGGGGAGTGAAAGAGTGAGAGAGAGAGAGAGAGGGGGAGAGGGGGAGTGAAAGAGTGAGAGAGAGAGGGAGGGGGAGAGGGGGAGTGAAAGAGTGAGAGAGAGAGAGAGAGAGAGAGGGGGAGAGGGGGAGTGAAAGAGTGAGAGAGAGAGAGAGGGGGAGAGGGGGAGTGAAAGAGTGAGAGAGAGAGAGAGGGGGAGAGGGGGAGTGAAAGAGTGAGAGAGAGAGAGAGAGGGAGGGGGAGAGGGGGAGTGAAAGAGTGAGAGAGAGAGAGAGAGAGAGGGGGAGAGGGGAGTGAAAGAGTGAGAGAGAGAGAGAGGGGGAGAGGGGGAGTGAAAGAGTGAGAGAGAGAGAGAGGGGGAGAGGGGGAGTGAAAGAGTGAGAGAGAGAGAGAGAGGGAGGGGGAGAGGGGGAGTGAAAGAGTGAGAGAGAGAGAGAGAGAGAGGGGGAGAGGGGGAGTGAAAGAGTGAGAGAGAGAGAGAGAGGGAGGGGGAGAGGGAGAGAAAGAGTGAGAGAGAGAGAGAGGAGGGGGAGAGGGGGAGTGAAAGAGAGAGAGAGAGAGAGAGAGGGAGGGGAGAGGGGGAGTGAAAGAGTGAGAGAGAGAGAGAGAGAGAGGGGGAGAGGGGGAGTGAAAGAGTGAGAGAGAGAGAGAGGGGGAGAGGGGGAGTGAAAGAGTGAGAGAGAGAGAGAGGGGGAGAGGGGGAGTGAAAGAGCGAGAGAGAGAGAGAGGGGGAGAGGGGGAGGAAAGAGTGAGAGAGAGAGAGAGAGGGAGGGGGAGAGGGGAGTGAAAGAGTGAGAGAGAGAGAGAGAGAGGGGGAGAGGGGGAGTGAAAGAGTGAGAGAGAGAGAGAGGGGAGAGGGGGAGTGAAAGAGTGAGAGAGAGAGAGAGGGGGAGAGGGGGAGTGAAAGAGCGAGAGAGAGAGAGAGGGGGAGAGGGGGAGAAAGAGTGAGAGAGAGAGAGAGAGGGAGGGGGAGAGGGGGAGTGAAAGAGTGAGAGAGAGAGAGAGAGAGAGGGGGAGAGGGGGAGTGAAAGAGAGAGAGAGAGAGAGGGGGGAGAGGGGAGTGAAAGAGTGAGAGAGAGAGAGAGGGGGAGAGGGGGAGTGAAAGAGTGAGAGAGAGAGAGAGAGGGAGGGGGAGAGGGGAGGAAAGAGTGAGAGAGAGAGAGAGAGAGGGGGAGAGGGGGAGTGAAAGAGGAGAGAGAGAGAGAGGGGGGGGAGAGGGGAGAGAAAGAGTGAGAGAGAGAGAGAGAGGGAGGGGGAGAGGGGGAGTGAAAGAGTGAGAGAGAGAGAGAGAGAGGGGGGAGGGGGAGTGAAAGAGTGAGAGAGAGAGAGAGAGAGAGGGGAGAGGGGGGAGTGAAAGAGTGAGAGAGAGAGAGAGGGGGAGAGGGGGAGTGAAAGAGTGAGAGAGAGAGAGAGAGGGAGGGGGAGAGGGGGAGTGAAAGAGAGAGAGAGAGAGAGAGAGAGGGGGAGAGGGGAGTGAAAGAGTGAGAGAGAGAGAGAGAGGGAGAGGGGGAGAGGGGGAGAGAAAGAGTGAGAGAGAGAGAGAGAGGGAGGGGGAGAGGGGAGTGAAAGAGTGAGAGAGAGAGAGAGAGGGGGGAGAGGGGGAGTGAAAGAGTGAGAGAGAGAGAGAGAGAGGGGGAGAGGGGAGTGAAAGAGTGAGAGAGAGAGAGAGAGGGAGGGGGGAGGGGGAGTGAAAGAGTGAGAGAGAGAGAGAGAGGGGGGGAGGGTGAGTGAAAGAGTGAGAGAGAGAGAGAGAGAGAGGGGGAGAGGGGGAGTGAAAGAGTGAGAGAGAGAGAGAGAGGGAGGGGGAGAGGGGGAGTGAAAGAGTGAGAGAGAGAGAGAGAGAGAGGGGGAGAGGGGGAGTGAAAGAGTGAGAGAGAGAGAGAGAGGGGGAGGGTGAGTGAAAGAGTGAGAGAGAGAGAGAGAGAGAGGGGGAGAGGGGGAGTGAAAGAGAGAGAGAGAGAGGGGGAGGGGTGAGTGAAAGAGTGAGAGAGAGAGGGGGGGAGGGTGGAGAGGGGGAGAGAAAGAGCGAGAGAGAGAGAGAGGGGGAGGGTGGAGAGGGGGAGAGAAAGAGCGAGAGAGAGAGAGAGAGGGGGAGGGTGAGTGAAAGAGTGAGAGAGAGAGAGAGAGAGAGAGGGAGGGGGAGAGGGGAGAGAAAGAGCGAGAGAGAGAAGGGGGGGAGGGTGAGTGAAAGAGCGAGAGAGAGGGGGAGACAGAGGGAGAGAGACAGTGAGAACTGTGTTGCTAAGGGAACGATAGGTACAGTAGAAAATAGCATTCTAATAACAATAGCGGGCACAATCTGGCTGTATGGAACATGTCATTAATCCTGATAATTATCTCCCAAAAATGAATGAAAATAATTTGACAGTAATAGTGGAGGTGAAAATGAGATGGAGCGTCCCTATCATTTGATGAATAAAGGGAAAAGAAGGTTTAAAAAAAAAAAGAATCTATTTAATAGCCATAGATATTTCCCAGAGAACAGTCCATCTTGATGGTTTCTCAGGATTATTTGCTACCTGCTCACCAGTGGACAATTTTCTTTCTCACAATGTAATTTCCACCATGTAAATCCATTTCACTGCTTTAAGTGTGTTCAATAAACAAATGTAAGTTATATGCCTGAATGACCACCATTAGGTTAAATATCAGACTGAAGATCAAGGGCCGTATGTATCAAGCTTCTCAGAGTAAGAGTTCTGATCTAGGATCAGGTCCCTCCTGTCCATGGACTATTATTTATTGTTCAGGAGCAATACAGGTGGACAGAAACGTGTTTGTTTTTTACAGACAACATGTTTTTGTTGAATTCAACATGCTAGAATCATACACTCTCACGAGATGACTTTCAGCAGGGGCTAGGTTACTGATGCCTCTCTCATTTCTCTCTCTCTCTCTCTCTTCCCCTCTCATTTTATCCCTCTCTCTCTCTCTCTCTCTCTCTTTCTCTGCTGTACCCTCACTCTCTCCCTCCCTCCCACTCTTTCGCGCTCTCTCTCTCTCAATTCAATTCAATTTCAATTCAAGGGGTTTTATTGGCATGGGAAACTTATGTTTACATTGACAAAGCAAGTGAAATGGATAAACAAAAGTGAAATAAACAATAAAAAGTGAACAGTAAATATTACCCAAGTTCCAAAATAAATAATTCCAAATACATTTCAAATGTCATATTATGTCTATATACAGTGTTGTAGCAATGTGCAAATAGTACAACAGGGAAAGTAAATAAACATAAGTATGGGTTGTATTTACAATGGTGTTTGTTCTTCACTGGTTGCCCTTTTCTCGTGGCAACAGGTCACAAATCTTTCTGCTGTGATGACACACTGTGGTATTTCACCCAGTAGATATGGGAGTTTATCAAAATTGGATTTGTTTTGGAATTCTTTATGGGTCTGTGTAATCTGAGGGAAATATGTTTCTCTAATATGGTCATACATTTGGCAGGAGGTTAGGAAGTGCAGCTCAGTTTCCACCTCATTTTGTGGGCAGTGTGCATTGCCTGCCTACAGCGACCTTTCTCAATAGCAAGGCTATGCTCACTGTCTGTACATAGTCAAAGAATCCCTTAATTTTGGGTCAGTCACAGTGGTCAGGTATTCTGCCAATGTGTACTCTCTGTTTATGGCCAAATAGCATTCTAGTTTGCTCAGTATTTTGTTAGTTCTTTCCAATGTGTCAAGTAATTATCTTTTAGTTTTCTCATGATTTGGTTGGGTCTAATTGTGCTGCTGTCCTGGGGTTATGTGGGGTCTGTTTGTGTTTGTAAACAGAGCCCCAGGACCAGCTTTCTTAGGGCACTCTTCTCCAGGTTCATCTTCCTGTAGGTGATGGCTTTGTTATGGAAGGTTTGGGAATCGCTTTCTTTTAGGTGGTTGTAGAATTGAAGGACTCTCTCTCTTTCTCTCTCTCTCTCTCTCTCTCTCTCCCTCTCTCTCTCTCTCTCTCTCTCCACCTCCATTCTCTATCACTATATTTATCTCGCTCTACTTCTTCTCCTCTTCCCTCTTCCATCGTAGATCTATCCCTCTCCTGCTCATTGTTTTTCCGGGCGAGAAGATTAATATAGGTGTGACAGGCTGAACATCGTGGTGTGATGGAGTTAGAGGACAGAGGCACAGCATTCTTCAAAAGGAAACGATCCCCCTGTCGTCAACCCATTCCTCTGTGTGTGTGTGTGTGTGTGTGTGTGTGTGTGGTAGTGCTTTTGCTTGATCTTTCCTGGCACTCTCCATCGACATGCTCCATGTGCTACAGTTGACACATATAAACTATCCATCAAT
The DNA here is from genome assembly GCF_018296145.1 of Oncorhynchus tshawytscha. Lineage (NCBI taxonomy): Eukaryota > Metazoa > Chordata > Actinopteri > Salmoniformes > Salmonidae > Oncorhynchus > Oncorhynchus tshawytscha. The sequence continues at coordinate 48,858 of NW_024608416.1, forward strand.
TCATATCAGAGATGATTTCATGCTCTTCGAGTCACACGAGAGGAATGAAGAAAAAGACATTTGTTAAACCACTAGGTTGGGAGACTCGGCCCCAAAGTAAATAAAACATTTATTTTTATGGTGTTGGCAGTGAGTGTAGTGCCATGGTCCAGTGGACAAGCCACATACACTGAGTGGACAAAACATTAAAGACACCTGCTCTTTCCATGACATAGACTGACCAAGTGTCACTTGTTAAATCCACTTCAAATCAGCGTAGATGAAGGGGAGGAGACGGGTTAAAGAAGGATTTTTAAGCCTTGAGACAATTCAGACATGGATTGTGTATGTCAAATCAAATCAAATTTTATTTGTATGTGTGCCAATCAGAGTGTGAATGGCCAATACAAAATATTTAAGTGCCTTTGAACGGGGTATGCTAGTAAGTGCACCGGTTTGTGTCAAGAACTGCAACACTGCTGGGTTTTTCACACTCAACAGTTTCCCGTGTGTATCAAGAAATGGTCCACCACCCAAAGGACATCCGGCCAACTTGCCACAACTGTGGGAAGCATTGGAGTCAGCATCCCTGTAGAGTGAGGGTCCAAGGTTTGGAGATCAGTTAGCTGTTCAAACGGCCCCTTAGCAGTCAGAGGACAGATGTTAGTGTAGGAGGACATCCTGTAAACTCTTTGGAGGACATCATGTAGCTCTTTGGAGGACATCCTGTAACTCTTTGGAGGACATCCTGGAACACTTTGGAGGACATCCTGGAACTCTTTGGAGGACATCCTGGAACTCTTTGGAGGACATCCTGTAGCTCTTTGGAGGACATCCTGGAACTCTTTGGAGGACATCCTGGAACTCTTTGGAGGACATCCTGGAACTCTTTGGAGGACATCCTGTAACTCTTTGGAGGACATCCTGTAACTCTTTGGAGGACATCCTGGAACACTTTGGAGGACATCCTGGAACTCTTTGGAGGACATCCTGTAGCTCTTTGGAGGACATCCTGTAACTCTTTGGAGGACATCCTGGAACTCTTTGGAGGACATCCTGTAACTCTTTGGAGGACATCCTGTAGCTCTTTGGAGGACATCCTGTAGTTCTTTGGAAGACATCCTGTAGCTCTTTGGAGGACATCCTGTTGCTCTTTGGAGGACATCCTGTAAAGAAAGCAGACGGTCAGTTCCTATTCCTGGGAAGAAGTAGGAGGTCACTAGTCTTTGTGTGTGTTCTACATGTGTGTGTTCTCTGTGTGTGTGTGTGTGTGTGTGTGTGTGTGTGTGTGTGTGTGTGTGTGTGTGTGTGTGTGTGTGTGTGTGTGTAGTAGGTGTCCCGTACAGTCAGGTCTGTGTTGTGAGCTAGAGGTATACAGTCTATTCCTGTTCGGAGCCTCATCACACAGGAGCTGTGGGCTGTCAGTGGGTCTGCTGTTCAAAGATAGTAACACCAGGAGTGGGGTAGTCTTGGTCCCCACACCGCTCTGCTGCTCAACTCTGTGGGGGTCTACTCTGGGCTGGGCTTGGCTATGGGGGCTGGGATAGGAGTTGGGAGGTGGGTGTGGTTGCTGTGGTCACGTGTCAGGGGGGCTGTGAGTGAGTGATGCAGGGTGGGCCAGGGGAGCTAAGGTGCTAACGAGAGAAGCAGGCCATGCTCCCAAGCGAGGGGAGTCTCCCCGTAAATCAGAGGCACAGAAACAGCCCTAACCTGGGCTATAGAGAGAACACAGCTAAAGTAGCAGGGTGCCTTTCTCACTGTTACAGGCCAGACACATGGCTTCCATTACACACACACACACACACACACACACACACACACACACACACACACACACACACACACACACACACACACACACACACACACACACACACACACACACACACAGTGAATAAACCGTGTATTGTATTCAGGCCTGTTTGGTCTGCTGTAACATTGTCAGACATTGAAAGCGTGTATTCAGTCATGTACAGATAACTCCCTAGACAGCAGTTACCTGCTCCGTGTGGAATGTGAACGTATGAACCTCCTACAGTATACAGAGTGTAGGCCTCAGATGTGGTACAGTAAATGTTATCTCTGCAGCCCTGTTCATTCAGTACATCCCGGTGCACATTAACCTTGTGTGCAGTAAGAGCCGTCAGTAGGCCTAATGGAAGGCACTTAGCAGCGCTTTAAGTCTTTACTGGTTAACTTTAACCCCTTCGTCACCACAGCCAGGCACTTTAGCTCTCCAGCAACGCAGGCGTAAATCTCCCATCTTTACATGCGGTAGGGGACAGTCATCTTCAGAGAGACTTGGTCCAAAATGGCACCCTATTCCCTTTATTGTGCAGTACTTTTGACCAGGGGGCCCACAGGAAATAGGGTGCCATTTGACCAGGGTGCCCACAGGAAATAGGGTGCCATTTGACCAGGATGCCCACAGGAAATAGTGTCATTTGACCAGGGGGCCCACAGGAAATAGAGTGCCATTTGACCAGGGGGCCCACAGGAAATAGAGTGCCATTTGACCAGGGGGCCCACAGGAAATAGTGTCATTTGACCAGGGGGCCCACAGGAAATAGAGTGCCATTTGACCAGGGGGCCCACAGGAAATAGAGTGCCATTTGACCAGGGGGCCCACAGGAAATAGAGTGCCATTTGACCAGGGGGCCCACAGGAAATAGTGTCATTTGACCAGGGGGCCCACAGGAAAAGGAGTGCCATTTGACCAGGGGGCCCACAGGAAATAGAGTGCCATTTGACCAGGGGGCCCACAGGAAATAGAGTGCCATTTGACCAGGGGGCCCACAGGAAATAGAGTGCCATTTGACCAGGGGGCCCACAGGAAATAGAGTGACATTTTTGACACGACCATGGTGACCTTAATAAATAGTCTACGAGAATCCCAGTCAGCAAACGGGATGTTGTGCTGCTGCATGGTCAATGTGCTTTGCCTTTGTTTTCCCAGGGTTTAGTTGAGGTGATATTTCAACATTGGTAAACGGTAAACAGAGTTGACTGTTTTGTGTCTGTCAACGGCCCTCACAGCACTGCATGTTTTTTGACATTTTCCCTGACCGTTCACACTGTCTGAGAGGTATGCTGCCACTCAGCTGTTGATACACATTAGGCTCCACAGACGCAGTTGATTTAGGCCCAGGGCCCAGTCAGAGAGGAACACATGCTTTACGCAGCAGCAGTACAACGCAAGAGCCAAAAGATCAATTGGCCTGGTTGTCTGTATTTTTTTCAAAAGAGTGTTTTGTTAAACTCTAAATGGTTCCTTGGTGTTGCTTTAATGAATAAGAACTTTAAGAATGTCTCCAGGAGTGTAGTGAGGGTGTAGATGGTTTCAATCAGGTCCTCTTTGATTACCTTTAATGAGCCAGACAAAAGGGCTTTTAAGTTCCACATTCAGAACTGGGTTTCTCAGTTTCTCCCACAGGAAGCAATTTGGGGAATTATCAAGACATGATGAGGTCGAAAGCAGCTGAAAGGTCGATAGCAGGAAACGATTGGGTCAGGATTACCGGAGCGCCAAGTCTAGGGCCAAAAGGCTTCTTAACAGCTTCTACCCCCAAGCCATAAGACTCCTGAACAGTTAATCAAATGGCTACCCCCCACCCCCCCACCCCTTCTTTTAAGCTGCTGCTCCTCTCTGGTTATTATCTATGTATAGTCACTTTACCTTTACCTACATGTACATATTACCTCAATTACCTTGACTAACCGGTGCCCCAGCACATTGACTCTGTACCAGTAACCCTGTATATAGCCTCCACATTGACTCTGTACCGTAATACCCTGTATATAGCCTCCACATTGACTCTGTACCAGTAACTCTGTATATAGCCTCCACATTAACTCTGCACCGGTAACCCTGTATATAGCCTCCACATTGACTCTGTACCAGTAACCCTGTATATAGCCTCCACATTGACTCTGTACCAGTAACCCTGTATATAGCCTCCACATTGACTCTGTACCAGTAACCCTGTATATAGCCTCCACATTGACTCTGTACCAGTAACTCTGTATATAGCCTCCACATTGACTCTGTACCGGTAACTCTGTATATAGCCTCCACATTAACTCTGCACCGGTAACCCTGTATATAGCCTCCACATTGACTCTGTACCAGTAACCCTGTATATAGCCTCCACATTGACTCTGTACCGGTAACCCCTGTATATAGCCTCCACATTGACTCTGTACCGGTACCCCTGTATATAGCCTCCACATTAACTCTGTACCAGTACCCCCTGTATATAGCCTCCACATTGACTCTGTACCAGTAACCCTGTATATAGCCTCCACATTGACTCTGTACCAGTAACCCTGTATATAGCCTCCACATTAACTCTGCACCGGTAACCCCTGTATATAGCCTCCACATTGACTCTGTACCAGTAACCCTGTATATAGCCTCCACATTAACTCTGTACCGGTAACCCCTGTATATAGCCTCCACATTGACTCTGTACCAGTAACCCTGTATATAGCCTCCACATTGACTCTGTACCAGTAACCCTGTATATAGCCTCCACATTGACTCTGTACCAGTAACCCTGTATATAGCCTCCACATTGACTCTGTACCAGTAACCCTGTATATTACCCTCCACATTAACTCTGTACCGGTAACCCTCTATATAGTCTCCACATTAACTCTGTACCAGTAACCCTGTATATAGCCTCCACATGGACTCTGTACCGGTAACTCTGTATATAGCCTCCACATTGACTCTGTACCAGTAACCCTGTATATAGCCTCCACATTGACTCTGTACCAGTAACCCTGTATATAGCCTCCACATTGACTCTGTACCAGTAACCCTGTATATAGCCTCCACATTGACTCTGTACCAGTAACCCTGTATATAGCCTCCACATTGACTCTGTACCAGTAACCCTGTATATAGCCTCCACATTGACTCTGTACCAGTAACCCCTGTATATAGCCTCCACATTGACTCTGTACCAGTAACCCTGTATATAGCCTCCACATTGACTCTGTACCAGTAACCCTGTATATAGCCTCCACATTGACTCTGTACCAGTAACCCTGTATATAGCCTCCACATTGACTCTGTACCAGTAACCCTGTATATAGCCTCCACATTGACTCTGTACCAGTAACCCTGTATATAGCCTCCACATTGACTCTGTACCAGTAACCCTGTATATAGCCTCCACATTGACTCTGTACCAGTAACCCTGTATATAGCCTCCACATTGACTCTGTACCAGTAACCCCTGTATATAGCCTCCACATTGACTCTGTACCAGTAACCCTGTATATAGCCTCCACATTGACTCTGTACCAGTAACCCTGTATATAGCCTCCACATTGACTCTGTACCAGTAACCCTGTATATAGCCTCCACATTGACTCTGTACCAGTAACCCTGTATATAGCCTCCACATTGACTCTGTACCAGTAACCCTGTATATAGCCTCCACATTGACTCTGTACCAGTAACCCTGTATATAGCCTCCACATTAACTCTGTACCGGTAACCCCTGTATATAGCCTCCACATTAACTCTGTACCAGTAACCCTGTATATAGCCTCCACATTGACTCTGTACCAGTAACCCTGTATATAGCCTCCACATTAACTCTGTACCAGTAACCCTGTATATAGCCTCCACATTGACTCTGTACCAGTAACCCTGTATATAGCCTCCACATTAACTCTGTACCAGTAACCCTGTATATAGCCTCCACATTAACTCTGTACCAGTAACCCTGTATATAGCCTCCACATTGACTCTGTACCAGTAACCCTGTATATAGCCTCCACATTAACTCTGTACCAGTAACCCTGTATATAGCCTCCACATTAACTCTGTACCAGTAACCCTGTATATAGCCTCCACATTAACTCTGTACCAGTAACCCTGTATATAGCCTCCACATTAACTCTGTACCAGTAACCCTGTATATAGCCTCCACATTGACTCTGTACCAGTAACCCTGTATATAGCCTCCACATGGACTCTGTACCAGTAACCCTGTATATAGCCTCCACATTAACTCTGTACCAGTAACCCTGTATATAGCCTCCACATTAACTCTGTACCAGTAACCCTGTATATAGCCTCCACATTGACTCTGTACCAGTAACCCTGTATATAGCCTCCACATTAACTCTGTACCAGTAACCCTGTATATAGCCTCCACATTGACTCTGTACCAGTAACCCTGTATATAGCCTCCACATTAACTCTGTACCAGTAACCCTGTATATAGCCTCCACATTGACTCTGTACCAGTAACCCTGTATATAGCCTCCACATTAACTCTGTACCAGTAACCCTGTATATAGCCTCCACATTGACTCTGTACCAGTAACCCTGTATATAGCCTCCACATTAACTCTGTACCAGTAACCCTGTATATAGCCTCCACATTAACTCTGTACCAGTAACCCTGTATATAGCCTCCACATTAACTCTGTACCAGTAACCCTGTATATAGCCTCCACATTAACTCTGTACCAGTAACCCTGTATATAGCCTCCACATTGACTCTGTACCAGTAACCCTGTATATAGCCTCCACATTGACTCTGTACCAGTAACCCTGTATATAGCCTCCACATTAACTCTGTACCAGTAACCCTGTATATAGCCTCCACATTAACTCTGTACCAGTAACCCTGTATATAGCCTCCACATTGACTCTGTACCAGTAACCCTGTATATAGCCTCCACATTAACTCTGTACCAGTAACCCTGTATATAGCCTCCACATTAACTCTGTACCAGTAACCCTGTATATAGCCTCCACATTAACTCTGTACCAGTAACCCTGTATATAGCCTCCACATTAACTCTGTACCAGTAACCCTGTATATAGCCTCCACATTAACTCTGTACCAGTAACCCTGTATATAGCCTCCACATTAACTCTGTACCAGTAACCCTGTATATAGCCTCCACATTGACTCTGTACCAGTAACCCTGTATATAGCCTCCACATTAACTCTGTACCAGTAACCCTGTATATAGCCTCCACATTAACTCTGTACCAGTAACCCTGTATATAGCCTCCACATTGACTCTGTACCAGTAACCCTGTATATAGCCTCCACATTAACTCTGTACCAGTAACCCTGTATATAGCCTCCACATTAACTCTGTACCAGTAACCCTGTATATAGCCTCCACATTAACTCTGTACCAGTAACCCTGTATATAGCCTCCACATTGACTCTGTACCAGTAACCCTGTATATAGCCTCCACATTGACTCTGTACCAGTAACCCTGTATATAGCCTCCACATTGACTCTGTACCAGTAACCCTGTATATAGCCTCCACATTGACTCTGTACCAGTAACCCTGTATATAGCCTCCACATTGACTCTGTACTGATATAGTACCAGTAACCCTGTATATAGCCTCCACATTGACTCTGTACCAGTAACCCTGTATATAGCCTCCACATTGACTCTGTACCAGTAACCCTGTATATAGCCTCCACATTGACTCTGTACCAGTAACCCTGTATATAGCCTCCACATTGACTCTGTACCAGTAACCCTGTATATAGCCTCCACATTGACTCTGTACCAGTAACCCTGTATATAGCCTCCACATTGACTCTGTACCAGTAACCCTGTATATAGCCTCCACATTGACTCTGTACCAGTAACCCTGTATATAGCCTCCACATTGACTCTGTACCAGTAACCCTGTATATAGCCTCCACATTGACTCTGTACCAGTAACCCTGTATATAGCCTCCACATTGACTCTGTACCAGTAACCCTGTATATAGCCTCCACATTGACTCTGTACCAGTAACCCTGTATATAGCCTCCACATTGACTCTGTACCAGTAACCCTGTATATAGCCTCCACATTGACTCTGTACCAGTAACCCTGTATATAGCCTCCACATTGACTCTGTACCAGTAACCCTGTATATAGCCTCCACATTGACTCTGTACCGGTACCCCTGTATATAGCCTCCACATTGACTCTGTACCAGTAACCCTGTATATAGCCTCCACATTGACTCTGTACCAGTAACCCTGTATATAGCCTCCACATTGACTCTGTACCAGTAACCCTGTATATAGCCTCCACATTGACTCTGTACCAGTAACCCTGTATATAGCCTCCACATTGACTCTGTACCAGTAACCCTGTATATAGCTCCACATTGACTCTGTACCAGTAACCCTGTATATAGCCTCCACATTGACTCTGTACCAGTAACCCTGTATATAGCCTCCACATTGACTCTGTACCAGTACCCTGTATATAGCCTCCACATTGACTCTGTACCAGTAACCCTGTATATAGCCTCCACATTGACTCTGTACCAGTAACCCTGTATATAGCCTCCACATTGACTCTGTACCAGTAACCCTGTATATAGCCTCCACATTGACTCTGTACCAGTAACCCCTGTATATAGCCTCCACATTGACTCTGTACCAGTAACCTGTATATAGCCTCCACATTGACTCTGTACCGGTAACCCTGTATATAGCCTCCACATTGACTCTGTACCAGTAACCCTGTATATAGCCTCCACATTGACTCTGTACCAGTACCCTGTATATAGCCTCCACATTGACTCTGTACCAGTAACCCTGTATATAGCCTCCACATTGACTCTGTACCAGTAACCCTGTATATAGCCTCCACATTGACTCTGTACCAGTAACCCTGTATATAGCCTCCACATTGACTCTGTACCAGTAACCCTGTATATAGCCTCCACATTGACTCTGTACCAGTAACCCTGTATATAGCCTCCACATTGACTCTGTACCAGTAACCCTGTATATAGCCTCCACATTGACTCTGTACCAGTAACCCTGTATATAGCCTCCACATTGACTCTGTACCAGTAACCCTGTATATAGCCTCCACATTGACTCTGTACCGGTAACCCTGTATATAGCCTCCACATTGACTCTGTACCAGTAACCCTGTATATAGCCTCCACATTGACTCTGTACCAGTAACCCTGTATATAGCCTCCACATTGACTCTGTACCAGTAACCCTGTATATAGCCTCCACATTGACTCTGTACCAGTAACCCTGTATATAGCCTCCACATTGACTCTGTACCAGTAACCCTGTATATAGCCTCCACATTGACTCTGTACCAGTAACCCTGTATATAGCCTCCACATTGACTCTGTACCAGTAACCCTGTATATAGCCTCCACATTGACTCTGTACCAGTAACCCTGTATATATAGCCTCCACATTGACTCTGTACCAGTAACCCTGTATATAGCCTCCACATTGACTCTGTACCAGTAACCCTGTATATAGCCTCCACATTGACTCTGTACCAGTAACCCTGTATATAGCCTCCACATTGACTCTGTACCAGTAACCCTGTATATAGCCTCCACATTGACTCTGTACCAGTAACCCTGTATATAGCCTCCACATTGACTCTGTACCAGTAACCCTGTATATAGCCTCCACATTGACTCTGTACCAGTAACCCTGTATATAGCTCTCCACATTGACTCTGTACCAGTAACCCTGTATATAGCCTCCACATTGACTCTGTACCAGTAACCCTGTATATAGCCTCCACATTGACTCTGTACCAGTAACCCTGTATATAGCCTCCACATTGACTCTGTACCAGTAACCCTGTATATAGCCTCCACATTGACTCTGTACCGGTACCCCTGTATATAGCCTCCACATTGACTCTGTAGTACCCTGTATATAGCCTCCACATTGACTCTGTACCGTACCCTGTATATAGCCTCCACATTGACTCTGTACCGGTACCCTGTATATAGCCTCCACATTGACTCTGTACCGGTAACCCTGTATATAGCCTCCACATTGACTCTGTACTGTAACCCTGTATATAGCCTCCACATTGACTCTGTACCTGGTATTTCTGTATATAGCCTCCACATTGACTCTGTACCACATTGACTCTGTACCGGTACCCTGTATATAGCCTCCACATTGACTCTGTAACCCTGTATATAGCCTCCACATTGACTCTGTACCTTTACCCCTGTATATAGCCTCCACATTGACTCTGTACCAGTAACCCTGTATATAGCCTCCACATTGACTCTGTACCGGTAACCCTGTATATAGCCTCCACATTGACTCTGTACCGGTACCCCTGTATATAGCCTCCACATTGACTCTGTACCGGTACCCCTGTATATAGCCTCCACATTGACTCTGTACCGGCACTCCCTGTATATAGCCTCCACATTGACTCTGTACCGGTACCCCTGTATATAGCTCCACATTGACTCTGTACCGGTACCCCTGTATATAGCCTCCACATTGACTCTGTACTGGTACACCCTGTATATAGCCTCCACATTGACTCTGTACCGGTACACCCTGTATATAGCCTCCACATTGACTCTGTACCGGTATCCCTGTATATAGCCTCCACATTGACTCTGTACTGGTAACCCTGTATATAGCCTCCACATTGACTCTGTACCGGTACCCCTGTATATAGCCTCCACATTGACTCTGTACCTGGTACCCCTGTATATAGCCTCCACATTGACTCTGTACCTGGTACCCCTGTATATAGCCTCCACATTGACTCTGTACCTGGTACCCCTGTATATAGCCTCCACATTGACTCTGTACTGGTACCCTGTATATAGCCTCCACATTGACTCTGTACCGTACCCTGTATATAGCCTCCACATTGACTCTGTACCGTACCCCTGTATATAGCTCTCCACATTGACTCTGTACCGGTACCTCCTGTATATAGCCTCCACATTGACTTGTACTGTACTGGGGTTACCCCTGTATATAGCCTCCACATTGACTCTGTACTGGTACCCTGTATATAGCCTCCACATTGACTCTGTACTGGTACTCCGCTGTATATAGCCTCCACATTGACTCTGTACCTGGTACCCCTGTATATAGCTCTCCACATTGACTCTGTACCGTAACACCCTGTATATAGCTCTCCACATTGACTCTGTACTGGTACCCCTGTATATAGCCTCCACATTGACTCTGTACTGGTACAGGTACCCCTGATATAGTCTCCACATTGACTCTGTACTGGTACCCCTGTATATAGCCTCCACATTGACTCTGTACCTGGTTGCCACCTGTATATAGCCTCCACATTGACTCTGTACCTGGTACCCCTGTATATAGCCTCCACATTGACTCTGTACTGGTACCCCTGTATATAGCCTCCACATTGACTCTGTACTGGTACCCCCTGTATACAGGCTCCACATTGACTCTGTACTGGTACCCCTGTATATAGCCTCCACATTGACTCTGTACTGGTACCCCTTATATAGCCTCCACATTGACTCTGTACTGGTAACCCTCCTGTATATAGCCTCCACATTGACTCTGTACTGGTACACCCTGTATATAGCCTCCACATTGACTCTGTACTGGTACCCCTGTATATAGCCTCCACATTGACTCTGTACCGTTACCCCTGTATATAGCCTCCACATTGACTCTGTACTGGTACCTCTGTATATAGCCTCCACATTGACTCTGTACTGTACCCTGTATATTGCTCCACATTGACTCTGTACCGGTACTCCTGTATATAGCTCCACATTGACTCTGTACCGGTACCCCTGTATATAGCCTCCACATTGACTCTGTACCGGTACCCCTGTATATAGCCAGCACATTGACTCTGTACCGCTACCCCTGTATATAACTCACATTGACTCTATAGAGCCTCCACATTGACTCTGTACCGTAACACCCTGTATATAGCTCCACATTGACTCTTGACCGTAACACCCTGTATATAGCCTCCACATTGACTTCTGTACCGTAACACTCCTGTATATAGCCTCCACATTGACTCTGTACCGTACTCCTGTATATAGCCTCCACATTGACTCTGTACCTAACACCCTGTATATAGCCTCCACATTGACTCTGTACCGTAACCCCTGTATATAGCCTCCACATTGACTCTGTACCCGTAATACTCCTGTATATAACCTCCACATTGACTCTGTAATACCTCTATATATAACCTCCACATTGACTCTGGGTACCGTACCCCTGTATATAGCCTCCACATTGACTCTGTACCGCAAATACCCCTGTATATAGCCTCCACATTGACCTCTGTACAGCTAACACCCTGTAATATAGCTCTCCACATTGGACTCTGTGCCTTTGCTCCTGTTATGTAAGTATCACAGTTGTTTTATTTACTCCTGTATATGGCCTCCACATTGACTCTGTACCTTCTCCTGTAAATAGCTATCCACATTGACTCTGTACAGTTACCCTATATATGGCTATCCACGATTGTTCTCTGTGCAGTGCTCCTGTATATAGCCTCCACATTGACTCTGTGCAGGTACTCCATGTATATAGCCTCCACATTGACTCTGTTACTGGTACCCTTGTATATAGCCTCCACATTGACTCTGTACTGGTACCCCCTGTATATAGCCTCCACATTGACTCTGTACTGGTACCCCCTGTATATAGCCTCCACATTGACTCTGTACCGGTACCCCCTGTATATAGCCTCCACATTGACTCTGTACCCGGTACCCCTGTATATAGCCTCCACATTGACTCTGTACCGGTACCCCTGTATATAGCCTCCACATTGACTCTGTACCGGTACCCCCTGTATATAGCCTCCACATTAACTCTGTACCAGTTAACCCTGTATAAGCTCCACATTAACCCTGCTACCAGTAACCCTGTATATAGCTCCACATTTAACTCTCGTACAGTAAACCCTGTATATAGCCTCCACATTGACTCTGTACCGGTACCCCCTGTCTATTGCCTCCACATTGACTCTGTACCGGTACCCCTGCATATAGCCTCCACATTGACTCTGTACCGGTACCCCTGTATATAGCCTCCACATGGACTCCGTACCAGTAACCCTGTATATGAGCCTCCACAGTGACTCTGTACGCGTAACCCTGTATATATGCCTCCACATGATCTGTACCAGTAACCCCTGTATATAGCCTCCACATTGGACTCTGTTACCAGTAACCCTGTATATAGCCTCCACATTGACTCTGTACCAGTAACCCTGTATATA
>NW_024608417.1:0-7500 GCF_018296145.1 Oncorhynchus tshawytscha
TACTACAACAACAACTACTACTACTACTACTACTACTACTACTACTACTACTATTGCTGCTCTACTACTACTACTAATACTATTGCTGCCTACTACTACTACTACTACTGTAACTACTACCACTACTACTACTATAACTACTGCTACAACTACTACTACTACTACTACTACTACTACTACTACTACTACTACTATTGCTGCTCTACTACTACTACTACTACTACTACTGTAACTACTACCACTACTACTACTATAACTACTGCTACAACTACTACTACTACTACTGCTACTACTACTACTACTACTACTACTACATAGTAATCCAATGCTACTGACCTGTGACAGCTTCATCTGCATGTGAGCGAAGACATGGAGGAAGCCAACGACAGCGTCCCACAGACGGCTGTGAGCTAGACTCTGCTGGTTCCCAGTACACGGTCCCTACAACACAACAACACAGACAGCTGTGAGCTAGACTCTGCTGGTTCCCAGTACACGGTCCCTACAACACAACAACACAGACAGCTGTGAGCTAGACTCTGCTGGTTCCCAGTACACGGACCCTACAACACAACAACACAGACGGCTGTGAGCTAGACTCTGCTGGTTCCCAGCACACGGACCCTACAACACAACAACACAGACGGCTGTGAGCTAGACTCTGCTGGTTCCCATACACGGACCCTACAACACAACAACAAAAAACACATCATGGTACATAAGTCTGCCTGTGAAAACATTTTCTTTACTATATCAAGGGAGAATAAGGATAGCCCTGGGATCAACAGTACCTGTATGTACTCTGTGAGAGTATTGAAGACCTGTTTCGCAACGTTAATTGCCTTGGAGAAATTGCGCTGTCCTTGTTCATCAATGACGTCCTTTCCGAATAGTACCAGTAGAAATCACTGATTGATTCCTGTGTGTCGAGAGAAAAGCCACATAGACAAGTGGTTAGCAACAGTACGATGACTCTATTTGGCAGAGTTGAAGCGCTGTAACGATATAACCCGAAGAAGACGGTAAAAGGTCACCTGAACTCTCAGAAGGTAGTCCACGGTAGAGATGATGATGTTGACCGTAGTGTTGTTCCCCGTCTGAGTTCGCAGGTAGTTCTGAAAGTCTTTCCACATCGAGGCGGAAGGAAGAATAACAACACAGACAACGTTCTATAGTGATGCACGACTACAATGAGAGATTCCAGGTACAACTGGGAAAAATCTAGGAAACAGAGAGGAACCGGGTTCTGGGTATTGACTAGGGGTGGGACAACAGTAGTCTGGTGAGCCAGACTGGAAGTCTAGCAAGACTTGGGCTAGACGACAGTACCGCTCACCTGAGTTGTGACCTTCACAAAGCAGCTGCAGGAACGGAACAGGTCACAGGTGAACTCATCGTCCTGCATCACCTTCTCTCCTGTACGGCGACGGGGAGACAGACGGACAGACGGACACACGGGAGGGACAGCAGAGAGCATCAATAACAGAGCTGGCTGGTTTTGATCCACAATCACTACTGATCTGATTGAGGTATGGAGTAAAACCCAGGTACACCTGGGACACAAGATACACCTGGGACACACCATACACCTGGGACACATGATACACCTGGGACACATGATACACCTGGGACACTGGGAAGATACACCTGGGACACAAGATACACCTGGGACACACGATACACCTGGGACACACCTGGGACACATGATACACCTGGGACACATGATACACCTGGGACACATGATACACCTGGGACACATGATACACCTGGGACACAAGATACACCTGGGACACATGATACACCTGGGACACAAGATACACCTGGGACACATGATACACCTGGGACACAAGACACCTGGGACACAAGATACACCTGGGACACATGATACACCTGGGACACATGATACACCTGGGACACAAGATACACCTGGGACACAAGATACACCTGGGACACAAGATACACCTGGGACACATGATACACCTGGGACACAAGATACACCTGGGACACAATGATACACCTGGGACACAAGATACACCTGGGACACATGATACACCTGGGACACATGATACACCTGGGACACAAGATACACCTGGGACACATGATACACCTGGGACATGATACACCTGGGACACAAGATACACCTGGGACACAAGATACACCTGGGACACATGATACACCTGGGACACATGATACACCTGGGACACAAGATACACCTGGGACACATGATACACCTGGGACACAAGATACACCTGGGACACAAGATACACCTGGGACACATGATACACCTGGGACACAAGATACACCTGGGACACATGATACACCTGGGACACAAGATACACCTGGGACACATGATACACCTGGGACACAACATACACCTGGGACACAAGATACACCTGGGACACATGATACACCTGGGACCTGGGACACATGATACACCTGGGACACATGATACACCTGGGACACATGATACACCTGGGACACATGATACACCTGGGACACATGATACACCTGGGACACATGATACACCTGGGACACATGATACACCTGGGACACATGATACACCTGGGACACATGATACACCTGGGACACATGATACACCTGGGACACATGATACACCTGGGACACATGATACACCTGGGACACATGATACACCTGGGACACAACATACACCTGGGACACATGATACACCTGGGACACATGATACACCTGGGACACACATCACATGATCCGAGTCTGGAATGGGTGAGAAACATGGGAGTGATCTGAGTCTGGAATGGGTGAGAAACATGGGAGTGATCTGAGGTGAAGCGGTACTAACCGAAGCAGCATTTTATACCGGAGTCTTTGAGCCAATAAAGTACGATTTTTGCAAACAGAGGGTAAACAGAGTTGTTGACCTCTTTTATATTAGGTCCTTGTAGAAGCAGTAGTATTGAGTCTAAACTGGGACAACTAAGCATGCCCAGCAGGCCAACAGTATACGGACTGTGTTTAAAAGGCTGCCTCTAAAGTAATGATGCTAATGAAAAGAAGACGACAGGCTGGTGACACGGTGGGGCTGTGACACGTCCACTGTAATGTTACCAACTCTGACAACATAAAGATAACTTGGTGTCTGAATTTCATTTGAGAGAGAAAGAGAAACAGGCTTGAAAGTGCTTCGGATGATACAGTGAGGTAAAACAGAGATAATCACTGGGATATAGATAGCTACTTTGATGTATTTCAGATAGAGTATAAATGACCGGTGTGACCGCACAGTGAAGGCTTGCTACTTTACACTGCCCAGGCTATGGGAGAAAAAAAACATCTATATCAAATTGCTGCTAGTATTTCTAATGGTTTAGAAGGCAACAATACAAGGTGACACTAGAACGTATACTTGGTAAGTGCACTTTCAGGCATATTTCACCATGATAGACCAGATATGAAGTCTCATTAAGTGGCTAATTGGTCAACAGAGGATATGTTTCCTCTCCACATTGACTCTGTACCAGTACCCCTGTATATAGCCTCCACATTGACTCTGTACCGGTACCCCTGTATATAGCCTCCACATTGACTCTGTACCGGTACCCCTGTATATAGCCTCCACATTGACTCTGTACCGGTACCCCTGTATATAGCCTCCACATTGTCTCTGTACCGGTACCCCCTGTATATAGCCTCCACATTGACTCTGTACCGGTACCCCTGTATATAGCCTCCACATTGACTCTGTACCGGTACCCCTGTATATAGCCTCCACATTGACTCTGTACCGGTACCCCTGTATATAGCCTCCACATTGACTCTGTACCGGTACCCCTGTATATAGCCTCCACATTGACTCTGTACCGGTACCCCTGTATATAGTCTCCACATTGACTCTGTACCGGTACCCCTGTATATAGCCTCCACATTGACTCTGTACCGGTACCCCTGTATATAGCCTCCACATTGACTCTGTACCGTAGTACCCTGTATATAGTCTCCACATTGACTCTGTACCGGTACCCCTGTATATAGCCTCCACATTGACTCTGTACCGGTACCCCCTGTATATAGCCTCCACATTGACTCTGTACTGGTACCCCTGTATATAGCCTCCACATTGACTCTGTACTGGTACCCCCTGTATATAGCCTCCACATTGACTCTGTACTGGTACCCCTGTATATAGCCTCCACATTGACTCTGTACCGGTACCCCTGTATATAGCCTCCACATTGACTCTGTACCGGTACCCCTGTATATAGCCTCCACATTGACTCTGTACCGGTACCCCTGTATATAGCCTCCACATTGACTCTGTACCGGTACCCCTGTATATAGCCTCCACATTGACTCTGTACCGGTACCCCTGTATATAGCCTCCACATTGACTCTGTACCGGTACCCCTGTATATATCCTCCACATTGACTCTGTACCGGTACCCCCTGTATATAGCCTCCACATTGACTCTGTACCGGTACCCCTGTATATAGCCTCCACATTGACTCTGTACCGGTACCCCTGTATATAGCCTCCACATTGACTCTGTACCGGTACCCCTGTATATAGCCTCCACATTGACTCTGTACCGATTTACCCCCTGTATATAGTCTCCACATTGACTCTGTACCGGTACCCCTGTATATAGTCTCCACATTGACTCTGTACCGGTACCCTGTATATAGTCTCCACATTGACTCTGTACCGGTACCCCCTGTATATAGTCTCCACATTGACTCTGTACCGGTACCCCTGTATATAGCCTCCACATTGACTCTGTACCGGTACCCCTGTATATAGCCTCCACATTGACTCTGTACCGGTACCCCTGTATATAGCCTCCACATTGACTCTGTACTGGTACCCCTGTATATAGCCTCCACATTGACTCTGTACTGGTACCCCTGTATATAGTCTCCACATTGACTCTGTACTGGTACCCCCTGTATATAGCCTCCACATTGACTCTGTACCGGTACATCCTGTATATAGCCTCCACATTGACTCTGTACCGGTACCCCTGTATATAGTCTCCACATTGACTCTGTACCGGTACCCCCTATATATAGCCTCCACATTGACTCTGTACCGGTACCCCCTGTATATAGTCTCCACATTGACTCTGTACCGGTACCCCTGTATATAGCCTCCACATTGACTCTGTACCGGTACATCCTGTATATAGCCTCCACATTGACTCTGTACTGGTACCCCTGTATATAGTCTCCACATTGACTCTGTACTGGTACCCCTGTATATAGTCTCCACATTGACTCTGTACCGGTACCCCTGTATATAGCCTCCACATTGACTCTGTACCGGTACATCCTGTATATAGTCTCCACATTGACTCTGTACTGGTACCCCTGTATATAGTCTCCACATTGACTCTGTACCGGTACACCCTGTATATAGCCTCCACATTGACTCTGTACCGGTACCCCCTGTATATAGTCTCCACATTGACTCTGTACCGGTACCCCCTGTATATAGCCTCCACATTGACTCTGTACCGGTACATCCTGTATATAGCCTCCACATTGACTCTGTACTGGTACCCCTGTATATAGTCCTCCACATTGACTCTGTACTGGTACCCCTGTATATAGCCTCCACATTGACTCTGTACCGGTACCCCCTGTATATAGTCTCCACATTGACTCTGTACCGGTACCCCTGTATATAGCCTCCACATTGACTCTGTACCGGTACCCCCTGTATATAGCCTCCACATTGACTCTGTACCGGTACCCCCTGTATATATCCTCCACATTGACTCTGTACCGGTACCCCTGTATATAGCCTCCACATTGACTCTGTACCGGTACCCCCTGTATATAGTCTCCACATTGACTCTGTACCAGTACCCCCTGTATATAGCCTTCACACTGACTCTGTACCGGTACCCCCTGTATATAGCCTCCACATTGACTCTGTACCGGTACCCCTGTATATAGCCTCCACATTGACTCTGTACCGGTACCCCTGTATATAGCCTCCACATTGACTCTGTACCGGTACCCCCCTGTATATAGCCTCCACATTGACTCTGTACCAGTGCCCCCTGTATATAGCCTCCACATTGACTCTGTACCGGTACCCCTGTATATAGTCTCCACATTGACTCTGTGACCCCCTGTATATAGTCTCCACATTGACTCTGTACCGGTACCCCTGTATATAGTCTCCACATTGACTCTGTACCGGTACCCCTGTATATAGCCTCCACATTGACTCTGTACCGGTACCCCCTGTATATAGTCTCCACATTGACTCTGTACCGGTACCCCCTGTATATAGTCTCCACATTGACTCTGTACCGGTACCCCTGTATATAGTCTCCACATTGACTCTGTACCGGTACCCCTGTATATAGCCTCCACATTGACTCTGTACCGGTACCCCCTGTATATAGCCTCCACATTGACTCTGTACCGTTACCCCTGTATATAGCCTCCACATTGACTCTGTACCGGTACCCCTGTATATAGCCTTCACACTGACTCTGTACCGGTACCCCCTGTATATAGCCTCCACATTGACTCTGTACCGGTACCCCCTGTATATAGCCTCCACATTGACTCTGTACCGGTACCCCCTGTATATAGCCTCCACATTGACTCTGTACCAGTACCCCTGTATATAGCCTTCACACTGACTCTGTACCGGTACCCCCTGTATATAGCCTCCACGTTGACTCTGTACCGGTACACCCTGTATATAGCCTCCACATTGACTCTGTACCAGTACCCCCTGTATATAGTCTCCACATTGACTCTGTACCGGTACCCCTGTATATAGCCTCCACATTGACTCTGTACCGGTACATCCTGTATATAACCTCCACATTGACTCTGTACCGGTACCCCTGTATATAGCCTCCACATTGACTCTGTACCGGTACCCCCTGTATATAGCCTCCACATTGACTCTGTACCTGTACCCCATGTATATAGCCTCCACATTGACTCTGTACCAGTACCCCTGTATATAGCCTCCACATTGACTCTGTACAGGTACCCCTGTATATAGCCTCCACATTGACTCTGTACAGGTACCGCCTGTATATGTATGTTTCCTGGGAATATTGGTCAACGGAATGCTGTATGTTTCCTGGGAATATTGGTCAACGGAAGGCTGTATGCTTCCTGGGAATATTTCACATATGTTGTCATGACTTTTCTTATAAATCTCATAAAGGGTCATGAATAACGTTAACACTAGGAAAGCAACATGTGCCAGTAGCCAGTAATTATTACCAACTCATGAAGCAGCTGTCACCCATTACCATTTAGATTCCTCTGGTGTATCATACAAACTAATATGGACTTTTCAGAGAGATATTCAGTGTAAATCAACAACAACAACAACAACAGAAACATGAATGAAAATACAATATCAGTTCAAAAACACAACATAAATAATTGGGGGAAAGTTCATTGAAAAATGGACAATTTTCACATAAAAAAACTGAAGTACAAGTACGGACACAAAAAACAACAACAAAGAATACAACAACATCGACT